>NW_027120596.1:0-57825 GCF_038355195.1 Osmerus mordax
CTGCCTCCTGCCTACCTGCCTTTATCAGTATGTCTAATGCTGAGCCGTGGGCCTTCCTCCTCTCCTCCTTCTCCTCCTCCCTTTCTCCCATCCTCCCCCTCCTCCTTCTCCCCTCCCCCCCCCCTCCTCCCTCTCGTCTTCAGCCCTCCCCCTAAACCTGCCCTCATCCTCTCCTCCTCACCCATCCACCTCTCCTCCACCGTGGCTGTGTAATCTCTCGTCTCGGAGCAGAGTGCCACGGAGCCTGTGTTTATTAGTCTAATCCCTAGATCCACATTCTGCAAGCCCCGTCAACGCCTCGCCAACACCGAGCAAACCCCTAATCTGACTCAAAACAAAGGGATTAGAGCCGACGAGGTCGCTCTCCCTCGCTCCCCTGTCTGTCTGCCGCCGTCGGGGCGATGCTCCCCTCGCACACTCGCCGGGATGCAGAAAACACACACGCACGCACTTCCTGCTTGGTGACTCGGTGCGGGCGGAGCCAAGGTGCGAGGACGCTGGGTAATTACCATCAGGATCAGAGCGCAGACAGGAAGCACCGGGGACGAGGTGAGAAAGAGTTCTGAGGAAGAGGAGAACCAGGGAAAAGATGAGAACAACCTTTGAGGAAAAAGGGAGGAGGCAGAGGGCGGGGGAGGGAGGCAGAGGGGGAGGGAGCAACGGTACGATGGAGAACCAGGGACAAGATGAGAACGATCCCGGAGAATGAGCGAGGGACACGGAGGGAGGGGGAGGAGAGAGAGAGAGAGGGGCCTTATACTAAGAGTCTAGGAGAGGAGAAGAGGTGGGAGGAATCTCCAGGTAGAGAGAAAGAGAGGTGAGTGATTACTGCAGGGCTGATGTCTGACAGGGAAACACACTGGTGAGGGTCAGGTGGAATACTGAAAGGTAATTGGTCAGCTCGGAATAGAAGGAGCCCTGTTCTGTCTGTGTAGGTCCAGACACCTAAAGCTTCAGCTCCAGGTGACGCGTGGAAGACAAAGTTAGGAGGGAGGGAGGGAGGGAGGCAGGGAGGGAGGGAGGGAGGGAGGGGGACTCTGGTGAGGCTCCAGAGCAGAGACAGCTTCATAACCGGGTGCCTCACCCTGACTTTCCTGCCATCTGTCAGGGTGAAATATTCTGATCTGCGGTAAATGCCACCGGGGAAGAGCTGTGACACAGTCTCATTAACACCCCCGCAAAGGTGACACACTCTTGGGTTGGCTTGACGTTTACTGTATACATCAGTGTGTGTGTGTGTGGGGGGGGGGGGGGGGGGGGGGAGTATAGATAAGTGACTTGTTGGAAACAATTGCAGCTGTTTCTCTATCACATTTAGTCATTTTAGCAGACGCTCTTATCCAGAGCTATCAAAGAAAGTGTAGGGGTTTGGTGCGCACACACACGCAGACACACACACACACACACACACACGCACACAGTGTAAATGACAAGTGTGAAAAAGTGCCCGGACCCCAGTGCAGTAGATAAATGGCAGAGGACAGGCTGAAATGTCAGGGACAGAGCAGGGGGAGGAGACAGGGAGGGAATGACCATATAAGGGCACTACCTCCTCCTACTCCTTCTCGGGTGGAGAGCCACACCCCCTTCATAGAGACACGCCCAGACAAGACGTTCTCCAGTAAACTCCAAAACTGTCCAACACATACTTCACACACACACACACACACACACACACACACACACACACACACACACACACACACACACACACACACACACACACACACACTCACAGGTAGCATGAGTAGCTGTTGCCCGCCATGGGGAGCGGGGGTGTCAATAAGATGGGAGTGTGTGTGTGTGTGTGTGACTGTGCATGTGTGCGTGAGTGAGGGACTGCACGGTCTTCTATGGATTGTTCTGAAGGGCTCTTCACTGACTGTGCTGCTCCATGCTTAGCACCATGCTAACACGCACTCCAAACCCATTACATTCTATATATAAAACCACTGTCACATCCACAGGCTGGCTGAAGAGGAGACTCCAGACCAGAGAGGAGAGCAATCCATGACGGATGGCTCCGAGGAGTTCCACATCTCTCTCCACCCTCTTGTTCTCTCCCTTGTTCTCTTTCCGTCCCCCTCTCTCTCAATATTAATATCCGCCTCCCCGTCGCTCGCTCCTGGATGTGCACTCTGTCATGACGTTAATCCTCCGTCTTGTTCCCTCCTATTCCTAGTCCTCCTCTGTCTTACTCCTTGGTCCGCCTCCTTCCTCTTCGGCACACCCCCTCCCTCCCTCCTCCATGTCTCTCTGGTCAGTGTGTCTCTGTGTGATGGCAGTCCCTGGTTCTCTGGAGGCAGACAGCTAAGCTAGGAGGTGTGGAGGCCCCTGTGGGCCCAGGGAGGTGTGGAGGCCCCTGCGGGCCCAGGGAGGGCCTAATCCAGTGCCAATGAGATAGCTCACCGGGGGGCGTTTAGCATGCTAGGTTTTCATTAGAGAGAATGTCTCAGGGAAGCATCTACTGGGAGGGGAAAGGAGAGGAAGGGAGAGGAGAAGAGAGGAGAGGAAAGGAGAGGAGGAGAGGAGGTATGCAGAGAGGGCTATCTTCAGCATCATGACAGGGACACAACCTATATCACCACATCTGAACGGACCATGGAGGGATGGCTTTGACTCTCCAAGGGCATCCATCTGAAGAGCCCCAGCTCCCTCTAGCCAAGCCTGGGAGGAGCGCACACACTTTTTTTTCATTATTAGTCATCTCCAGTTTTTTGTCCCTTTGGCTCCGTGTAGCAACACTGTGTGTTCGTGTGTGTGTGTGTGTGTGCGTGCAATTGCAGCCATCAGTGCGCTTACCCTCCAGAAAAAAAGCACAGGACACAACGGTTCATCAAAGGTCGACACTCGACAAATGGTGTGAGGTCATCACTGCTCGACCCCCAGTCATTGCTCCAGGTCAGTGTCACACCATGGCTGGTGATAAAGAGGTTTCCATGGAAACCACTGTCTCCTCAGCGAATCAGAAGGCAGGAAGGAGTCCTTACAGAGCTTTTCTGTCTGCTGCACCTGGTGTCCAGAGGCCTGAGACCCCACAGCCTGGACATCTAGCACTACAGAGATGTACTCTACAACCTTCACTACAGAGATGTACTCTACAACCTTCACTACAGATGTACTCTACAACCTTCACTACAGATGTACTGCATATTCTACATTATGTATAATCTATAGATGCACTACAGAAACATACTACACAGATCACTCTACCACCATTCTCTATATACTCTACAATACCAATACAGCTATATACACATATAGAACAGGGTTTTTCAAAAACAATTGGAGAAAGGTCCAGTCACATAAGTTGTACAGAACATAGATATTTTTGTATTGCTCTTGCAACACATGTTTTCAGGAATATTATTAAATACAATACATTGCTTATGGACTTGTTGCGGGGAGAATGAATGCCTACTTGTCTGTCAACTCGTCTTCAAACATGTGATTTTCAATATCATCATCTCTATCCGTTGGCCAAGCCATCCTCACATTCACAACGTCTACTGCTGGACCCAGCTTGCTCCCAGTCACAACACCATTTCTCATGCGTGATATTTGCATATATTTATGTGATTGGATGATACGCAGCTCATCCAATCACGGAGAAATGTGGAGAGCTCGACTGGAGGAGATAGATGGCAGCCAGGGGCTGGTGTTTCTGTCACCACAGCTAGACCCAGACAGAGGGGGAATCTGTACGCGGGGAACGGTGCCCGTGCCAACTGGTCTATCATGTTTGACCACTTTATGAAGTTCATTTGTCTGCTATCGTCGAGTTTTCATTGACACTTTGATGGGTCTGGACATGGACTGCGCTCCGCCATGTGAATATGACTGCTCTACAGTACCGCTACGGATACTCTACCAGTCTTCCCTACAGATGAATACAGTATCCGTACTGATAGCAACAGTAGCCAACCAGTTGCAGTAATCTGGACAGAGACGGTAGAAGTATTTTAAGCACCAATCTCAGATATTAATAAAGACTGGACCCCCCCCCCCTCACACACACACACCCTCCTCCTCCTCTGGCAGACTCATATTAGATTTCACGCTCAATGCTCACTCACCAGACATCACAGCACATTGCTAACCGAGAGCCGCAGGCAAATATGGCTGCTTTATTTGTTTATATTGTAAATGCTTCCCACAAATGGCTGCCACAGTCACGTCAATTGTACAGACTAAGGTTCTGGGCAATCGACACGGGCCGTCTTTTACACACCACTAGCACTCAATTGGTTTCGAATAGGCTTGATTTCCAGTGGTCACTGTGAAGAGAGTTAGACATAAACTGCGAGAGGAAGAGAGAGAAAGAGGGAGAGAGGGAGAGACAGAGAAAAGAGGGAGAGATATAGAAAGAGGGAGAGAGAGAGATGGAGGGGGGGGGGCTGGAGAGACACAGAAAGAGAGACAGAGAGAAAGAGAGAGAAGTGAAACAAGATGCGTCAGAGATGAAACAACTGAAACAGAGATGAGAGAGGGAAAGGAAGAGAGGTCGTCATGAGGTTGTAGCAAATTAGAAAGAAGAACTTGAGCTGATCCCAAATTAAAAAGCACACACACACACACACACACACTGCAAACACACACACAAACACATACCACCCCTCAGGGGGACTTTACCCCACTCACATATGGAAGGAGAATCAAATATGAATGGTGTGTGTGTGTGCGCTGGCCTGTATGCGTACATGCATGTGTTGCTGTGTATGTGTGTATGAGCATGCGGGCCTGCAAGCGTATGTGCCAGTATTTGTGTAATTGTGTGTGTGTGTGTGTGCTGCTTCAGGCTGGAGGACACAGTCTTCTGGTGCACATGGGAGGAGGCTTACATAAGAGGTGGAGGAACACACCCAAGTTAGACAATAGGATGGAACATCACTATGTCTCTCACTAAGATATCCACCAAAGCGCACACACACAAGCTCATGCACGCACGCACAAACACACACAAGTAGAGCACGATTCTGCTAGCAAGACCCACTTCTCTGCAGTATGACACACTCAAACTCAAAAGGTGTCATAAAGGTTTTCAATAAATATTGACAATAAAGGTTGTCAGACTACCTGGTAACTCATAGCGCAGACGTGGTATTGTAAAAAAAAAAAAGTAATAGTGTGTGTACAGTAGTTGTCTGCGTTAGATGTGCGTGAGTGTGTGTGTGTGGTGTGTTATCTTCTCCTCACTCCTTCAACCAGCTGCTCGTCTTCTCACTCCATTTGCTCCAGATTCCTCACATCTGCCAACCCATCTCTCTCTCTCTCTCTCTCTCTCTCTCTCTCTCACACTCCCCCTCTCATTGACTAATATAATCTGCAGGCTCAGAGGAGGAGGGGGCTGCGTGGGCTGCCTGGCCCAGTGCTAAGCAGAGTGTGTCCTTTCTGGGATGCCTCGTCTGTCTACAGACACTGTTTGCCTTGCTCTCTGACAAGAACAAATTGAACAGCAGTGGCCTGAAACAACCAAGGTCAGAAGAGAAAGCTACTTTTTCAGCCTAATTACTTCAAAACCCCAGCCTCTGCAGCGGGTTTATTCTACATCACAGTGTGTGTGTGTGTGTGTGTGTGTGTGTGTGCGTGGGTGTGCACGCAGGTGTGTGTGAAACGGATGTCCTTGCAAACTTTAGGCGATGTGTCTCAGAAAAGCCTCCCTTTCACGCTTTTAGAAAATCCAGACAAAGAAGAGAAAACCTCCCAAAGGTTTCTGTGAAGCAAAGGATGAAAGTGAAGGAGTGAGTAGAAATCTAAGGAGAAGGATTTTGATGCAGTCTCACGAGTGAGTGAGAGAGAAAGAGAGAGAAAGAGAGCGAGAGAGACAGAGTGAGAGAGATGGAGAAAGAGAAAAGGAGTGAGAGATAGAGAGCAAGGAATCGAGCGGAGGAAAAGAGAGTCCTCAAGAACGAGAAAAGACAAAATATAAAAGAAAGGAAAAAGAACAAATTGTTTGATGCTTGCCATCTCCACTTCACGTCAAATACTCATCGGCTCCAGGAGAGACCGAGAAACCAGGGAGTTCACTTGAAACACAGGAAAGAGGATGATAAAAAAATGAAAAATAGGAAAAAAGAAAACACCACAGATATTTCTCTCTTGTTCTCTCCCTCCTCACCTCTCCATTTCCTCTCGTCTCCTTTAGGAGCCTCAGAAGGCTGAAGTTGGTAATTAACCTGGATGTGTGTGTGTGTGTGTGTGTGGGGGGGGGGGGGGGGGGGGACTGCTGCTCTGCTCTTCTCCAGCAGGGGGCAGGGTGGATGAGGCAGGACGCGGACCGCCGAGTCAAACCCCTTATCTACATTTACATTTAGTCATTTAGCAGACACTCTTATCCAGAGCGGCTTACAGTATGTTCAGGGACATTTTCCCCAGAGGCAAGTAGGGTGAAGTGCCTTGTCCAAGGACACAACGCCATTTTTCTTGGCCGGGAATCGAACCGGCAACCGTCTGATCAATAGCCCGACTCCCTAACCCCTCAGCCACCTGACACCCACCTCTCCTCTCCTCCACCTTTCCAAACAAGACCTTTTCCTCAGTAGCTCGACCAACTTAATTGTGTGTGTGTGTGTGTGTGTGTGTGTACAAGGGCAGGAAGAGGAGAAGGGTAATGGCTGACATCATTTAGACTGAGGACACTAATGCAGTGTGTCGGATAAAAACAAGATTTATCACTCGCGCTGGACACACACACACAAACCGCTACAGATTAATGTTCTGTAATGTTTTGGGGGTATTGGTGAAATGACGTGGTGCGGGACAGCCACTAGAACAGCCACTGTTTAGCCTTCATATGTTAATTATAAAGGGACATTGGTGTAACTGCACAGGCACAGAAACACATGTAGACATGCACAATCTGAAGGAAAAGTTTCTGCTAGCTGCAACAGCAGCAAAATTGACAGGTATACTATTGGAGAAGCTGTTCATTTTTGTGAAAAAGGGAGAGACAGAAAGAGAGAGAAACAGAGAGAGAGGGAAAAAAGAGAGAGACAGAGAGATAGAGAGAGAGAAAGAGAGAGAGAAAGACTCAAAAATTATAACAGATTTTAAATAATGGTCACCTATGCTACAGTCTAGCATAAATACTTTTTTTTCCCAATCGGTTCTATCTGTTAAAATAGACATCAGGATGCTCGCACACACACACACGCACACACTTCCCTCGCCACCATTCAGCTGGTGATCTCTAGTGATTCTTGCCCTCCGGATGACATCATAGCTGGTGATCTGATTGGCAGGATGAACTGGACTCAGTCCAATCAAACAGCAGGATAAGTGTCTGAGACTGGGACTAATCCCATGATGAGACTAACACACAGAATTTACAACACACACACACACAGAGAACTTACAACACACACACAGAGAACTTACAACAAACACACAGACAGTCACACACACACACACACACACACACAGAACTTACAACAAACACACAGACAGTCACACACACACACACACACACACACACACACACACATGACTTATAACTAACACACACACTGACACACAGGACTTACAACACACACACGATTTAAAACACACACACACACACATAGATTAACACACTTCTTTGAGGACAGACACATAATACTGTAAAGTGACCCAGTTCTTAATTAACAGATACCCTTCCTTCTCACAGATCAGCAGCAAAGCTACACACATGGACACAGTGATTCATAGGAGTGTGTTTGTGCACGTGCGTGCGTGTGTGTAAACAATAAAGGCCCTATCAGCACACCTGATAAAGCAGATTTTAAATGAGCAGTGGGTTTCTGTAGAGGGTCTGTAATTGGAGGTATTTTCAACAAGGGATCAATTATGTTTCTTAAAGGGGTGTGGGTCCGTGTGTGAGTGAGAGATTGTGCTTGTGTGAGTAGGTGTGTGTGTTCCTAACCATGTGTTCAGTTTGTGTATGCTAGTTAATCACTGTATGTGTGTGTCTGTGTTTATTCATGAGTGTGTTCCTGTGTGTGTTCAGCAGGTAGCCCTGGCTCTTCCTCGTGAGCCCCAGGCTAGGCCAGCGGGGTGAGAGGAGGAGAGACAGAATATGCCATCCCAAAGGATTATGGGTATTTTTAGATGCGAGCCCCGTGGCTGTGCAGGAGAGCAGACACGGACCTGGACAGACACACACACACACACGCACGCACACACACACACGCGCGCACGCACAGGACTAGGAGTAACTGTCACTGTATTATATATGCATGTTATTTTAACATGTCGCTCAAACAGTAGGAGCAACACAATACATTTACATTTAGTCATTTAGCAGACGCTCTTATCCAGACTTACAGTAAGTACAGGGACATTTCCCCCGAGGCAAGTAGGGTGAAGTGCCTTGCCCAAGGACACAACGTCATTTTGCACAGCCAGGAATCGAACCGGCAACCTTCTGATTATTAGCCCGATTCCCTAACCGCTCAGCCACCTGGCTCCCTGACAATAGAAGAGACCGGGGTTGAGAGGTACAGCAGAACTCTTTGTTCTTTGGCTTTGCACTCTCTCCTGTTCTGGAAGAAAGGTGGTGGTGGTGTTGGGGGGTAAAAGAAGAGGGGGTGGAACAGGGGAAGCTGTATGAACACACTGAACAGACACAGACACTCACGCCCATTTTGCAGGGGCCAGGCTTCCAAGTCTGTACCCTCTTCACCCTGACGAACCCCAGTCACCCCCACACCGGCGTCACTTCCTAACCCATCTCCCCTGCCCTCACCTCCACAGAAAGAAAAGGTCCCGTCTAAGTTTCAGGCCGTGTAAAATATTCATCGGCTCCGAAAAAGGACAAGTTTTAATACACATGAAACAGGAGCTGCCTCTCTTTGTTGTGGCTCCCTATCTCCCTCCCCTATTCCCTTTCTCTCTTCCTCTCTCTCTCTCTCTCTCTCTGCCCTCATGAATAAGTGAGGACAGCAGAATCCACGGGCTCAGATTGGCCTTGCTCTAGGAGACGCTTATCCGGTATAGATCAAATAAGTCTGTCTAAATAATTAAACGGGCCTTTGACATGCAAATGAGCAGGACAGTGGCAGTGTGTGTGTGTGACACAACTAGGGTTTCTGCTTGGTCAGTTACTTTGGCTTCTGTGGAATGTCGGTTCGGATGGACTCCGACACAAGCGGAGAGGATGCGTTGATTTGAGCTGAGAATATGGAGCCGGCGAGGGTCAGGGGTCAGGGGTCAGGGTCAGGTGGCCTGCTGAAACAGAGGAGCTTCTCTAAAGTACACAGAGGAACAATTACTCCTTATTAGGAAGATGTTTCTTCACAGACCTGATAGAAGCACCCATATTAGCCTGGGAAGTCATCCATCACTAAGACACTCACACACGCAGACACACACAACCAAGAGATAGCAGCTCATTACCTAATCAATGAGCAGCACTGTATTCTGAGCCTCATTTAACTCGGAATCCCCCCTCCCTATCTCTCTCTCTCTCTCTCTCTCTCTCTCTCTCTCTCTCTCTCTCTCTCTCTCTCTCTCTCTCTCTCTCTTCTCCTCATTCTCTCACTCTTCCTCTATCCCTCACGCGCTCGCCCTCTCTCTTTCCCCCTCTCCGCGTCTCTCTCTCTCTCTCTCTCTCTCACGCTCAACACGCAGTCCAGCTACAGTTGAAAGGGATCATGGCGATGTTTCATATTGTCCCTCAGAGACAGCTGTGTCGGTGCTGTACGCTGCCCATGGCCGGAGACGCTCGACTCGCTCCACTGAGTTTCGCTCTCTTCCTGGAAATCTGTCTGATACGGCTGTTGTTCCAGGAAGTCCACCAGCACGCCCCTGGATGTCAACATCTGCAGAGGAGAGCTCCCTCCATCTCCACCATCTGTCTGAGCGCAGCAGGACTGGGGACGTTTGTTTTATACTCTCTGAACCTCCAGGGAGGGCTCGTGTGAGGGGCTTGTGATCGAGCGGCGCCCACGGGACGACGCTGCCTCTCCGCCGGCAACTCCACCCGTTCTCCCCATCTCCATGACGACCGGCGACTCGTTCCTATCTCCCTCTCCCCTCTTATTTCCTGGCTCTTTCTCATTATGGTAATTAAGGCCCATCGTGTGGATTACACCAACAAGCGCTCTCATCCTTCACGCCTCCACGCCGTTCTCTCTCTCTCTCTCCCTCTCTCTCTCTCTCTGTCTCTCTCTCTCTCTCTCTCTCTGTCTATCTCTCGTTTTGCTCTTTTCTTCGAGGCGGAGCAGCAAAACGACAGCGATCAAATACGCCCATAAACACCCTGCGCGTCTACACGTACATTCTAGCTAACGACACACACACACTTGCACCCGCACGCACACACACAGAAAAAGGAACACACACACACAGAAGCACACACACACACAGACGCCCCCCCCCCTCCCCCCTTAATTACCCCGTCAGTTTTCGAGGCTGCACAGTGCGAGGCTCAGCAATATGTAGACTGCAGGCCTCACCAGGCCTCTTCAGAGCCTGCAGGAGTCTAACCTCCACTCAGGGAGGGGTCAGACACCCCCCGCTGTCTGTAATTGGACAAAGCAGGAGACGGAGGAGAGCAGGGATAGCCGAAGGGAAGAAGGGATGGGGAGGAGGAGAGAAAACGCCTCTCCATGCAAATGTGGTGATTCGAGGTTGCTGGTGTATTTGTGTTATCACCTCTCTCTCTCTCTCTCTCTCTCTCTCTCTGTCTCTCTCTCTCTCTCTCTCTCTCTCTCTCTCATGCTCTCTCTCTTTCACACACACACACACACACACACACACACACACAGTTCCCCAGGACCCTGTTAGTATCTCCCTTTCCCAAAAGGAGAAATAAATCAAATTGAGTGAAGTGCTTGTTTTGGGTGTCAGCGAAGCGTATGCAAACCTTTAGGGGAGATCCATGATTGATTGTAAGGAGGCACAAAGATTGCCGAGTATGTCGGGAAGAGAAAGAAAGAGGGGAAACGAGAGGGAGAAAAAGACAGTAAGAGAGAAAGAGAATGAGAGAGGGCGAGAGACATAAGGAGAGAGGGAGTGGGGGGAGGGAGGAAAAGAGAGAGGAGGAAAGAGAGGGGCAAAGCTCCCTGCAGATTATTTCGCCTGGGTCCAGGCCAGTCCTTGTATGCAAAGCTGCTCACTCTCTCCTTAAACGTTATTGAAGACTAGCCGGAGGAGAGGGACATGATTGTGTGCGTGTGTGTGCATGGTTGTGTGTGTCCGCCAGTGCATGCTAAGGGAGGGAAGTTTATTTTGTTAAACGTCAGTGCTCCTCCCTGCTCCTCATCCCAAAGAGCAGCCTGGAGTAGAGCCTACTTCTGATCCCTCGCCCCATGTTCCTGCCTCTCATCCCCAGCTACCAGCTGGAGGTCTGGGCACAGCCAGTAACTCTCTGCCCCCCTTCAAATCCCTCTCTGTACCCCACTCCCCCAGCTGGATGTCTGGGCTCAGGCGGAAACCCTATGTCCCCAAATCAAAAGGAATACAGTTCATCTCCGTGGACAGATCCACACACCAACAGCCACACAAAATGACAAGCTGTCCTCACTGATGTAAACAGTTAGGGTGGATTAGAAGAAAAACAAGGGTCAACAACAGAAACTCATTGGGCATCTGATGAATCCACCAGCCCCATCCCTAAAAGTGTGTGTCTCTCTCTCTCTCTCTCTTTCTCCTTTCAGACACAGTCTCTCTCTCTCTTCTCTCTGGCCTGGATTATCTGTCTCCTTCCTGGCCTCTGTTAATTTCAGACAGTGTTTCTAAGTGAGCAGCATCATAAATGTGTGAAGGCAGATGACATTTCGCCAACATGTTTGTCAATAAGAGTGGTCACCCCTGTTAAACAGCACTCATACTTGATTCAAGTACCAGCACAAACGCCCATCACACTACACTGTCACCCATGCACACACACACACACACACACACACACACACAATAACAAAAACACATCAGGCAAGACATACTAAAGAAAGGACAGTCTGGGAGGGATGGAAGGAGACAGGGAGAAAGACAGAGAAGGAGAGGGGTAGAGGGAGGGCAGGTTAACTGAATGCCACAGTCCTATTGTGTAACCATGCACTTCAACAGCAGACTCACCAACACTTTGCCCTCGTCTCCTTGAAAGACAGAAGGTTACTTCATCCAGAGAATTTGCAAGCTGTAATTACTTATCATTTGAAGGAAGTGGAGTGATTGGAAGCATCTGTCCTGTGTTCTCTCTCAGACACACACACGTCAGCTCCCCTGTCTGAAGGAAACAGCTATGTTTGTATAACATACATGGCGAATAAACCGAATTCTGATTCTGATTCTGATTCTAGAGTGGCTCTGATCTACCTCAGAGGGTGAACACCTCAGAGGGTGAACACAAAGCTTCCTTACGAGTCCTTCAAGTCCTGAATGATTCACTCGCCATTCATCCTCCCATTTTATACTGGGAGAGATTAGGGAGAGAAAGTGAGAGAGAGAGAGAGAGAGAGAGAGAGAGAGAGAGAGAGAGAGAGAGAGAGAGAGAGAGAGAGAGAGAGAGAGAGAGAGAGAGAGAAAGAGAGCGCGAAAGAGAGTGAGAGTGAGACAGACAGACAGAAGACCATAGTCATATCTATGTTGGCATCCACTCATGAGTCATGCTGGTGGTTGAAGTCCTCAGATGCTTCTTCACTCTTCTGACACTCAGACACGCGCCCACACACACACGCACACGCGCCCACACACACTCGCCCACACACACTCGCCCACACACACGTGCCCACACACGCGCGCCCACACACACGCGCCCACACACACGCGCCCACACACACGCGCCCACACACACGCGCCCACACACACGCGCCCACACACGCGCGCCCACACACGCGCGCCCACACACACTCGCACACACACACTCGCACACACGTCTACTAAAACAGAAGGCATTCTCCGTAGACATGCTTAATCTAGGCAAGCAAGAGGATTAGGCTTCAAGCAAACACACAAACGCACATACTCCCCACGCCACACAGCACCATGGAAGACATGCAAAGTGCCACAAATGGCCCTCTCTCTCTCCTTTTCTCTATCTCTCTCCCTTTTTTTTATCTCTACAGGACAAGATAAAAACGATTTGTGTGTTTACGTGTGTCTGGAACACACAGCAGTGCTGCCCTGTGATGCAGTCAGCTGCAGGCTAGTCTCAGTCAGGTTGGGCTAGACTAGCCAGACTGAGGGGAGCTGTGGCCATGCTAATCTAGCCAGACTGGTGCTAGGATTGGCTGGTTCTGGTCGAGGTAGACTGGTGCTAGGTTTGGCTGGTTCTGGTCGAGGTAGACTGGTGCTAGGATTGGCTGGTTCTGATCGAGGTAGACTGGTGCTAGGATTGGCTGGTTCTGGTCGAGGTAGACTGGTGCTAGGATTGGATGGTTCTGGTCGAGGTAGACTGGTGCTAGGATTGGATGGTTCTGGTCGAGGTAGACTGGTGCTAGGATTGGCTGGTTCTGGTCTAGGTAGACTGGTGCTAGGATTGGATGGTTCTGGTCTAGGTAGACTGGTGCTAGGATTGGCTGGTTCTGGTCTAGGTAGACTGGTGCTAGGATTGGCTGGTTCTGGTCTAGGTAGACTGGTGCTAGGATTGGCTAGTGGTAGTCTAGGCCGACTGATGATGGGGTTGGCTGGTGTTAATCTAGCCAGACTGAGGATTGATATAGAAATATGTAAACATTAAAAAGAAATGACTTACTCCTATAAAAACAGGAGAATTAAGACATCCTTTAAGAGGAGAAGTGATGAGGGGATGGGGTGATAGAACGAAGATGAGGAGATGAAAAGATGAGGGGCTGAGGCAATGGAAGGAGGAGGAGATGAAAGAGGAGGCGTGTGTGTTTAATGAGGGAATCACGTCTGGCTAGGAAGAGTGGGTGAATGTTTATTATGCCTTATTGCCTTAATATGATGAGAGAGGTGGAGAAAAAGAGAGAGAGAGATTATCGAGTCATCTCTGTAACCGTGGTTACTTAACTCATCTTTAGACTCCTCTATTTTCCTTTGTCCATCTCTCTCTCTCTCCCTTCTCCCTGTTTAAGTGAAGGCATAGGAAGGATGAGGACTAAAACTGGCAACATAAACAAAGAGCAGAATCTGCACAAAATTACCAGGACATCACCATTGCTATGACAACCTTCTCTGAACGTGTCAGTCCCTACAAGGAACAGCAACATTCCTATGAAAACCTCAAAGCTTTCAACGCACAGTCTTGCTTGCTATCTTTCTTCAACCTTAAAACACAACTACAAGCCAAGGGATGCTGGAAAGCATTTTAAGTTGGGGGTGCTGAAGGCCAGTGACATCACTTTCAGGTAAAAACATTTAGAAATGATATTCAGGTTTGGTCTTGTGCTTCATCTTTTCTTCAGTGAAAACACAGTGTAAAAATAAATAAAAATGAGGTTGGGTTTGGACTTAAACAGAATGACTATCTGACTCGGTCTGGCTTCTATTCTCTCTGACTCGGTCTGGCTTCTCCTCTCTCTGACTCGGTCTGGCTTCTACTCTCTCTGACTCGGTCTGGCTTCTACTCTGACTCGGTCTGGCTTCTACTCTAACTCGGTCTGGCTTCTACTCTCTCTGACTCGGTCTGGCTTCTACTCTCTCTGACTCGGTCTGGCTTCTACTCTGACTCGGTCTGGCTTCTACTCTGACTCGGTCTGGCTTCTACTCTAACTCGGTCTGGCTTCTACTCTGACTCGGTCTGGCTTCTCCTCTCTCTGACTCGGTCTGGCTTCTACTCTGACTCGGTCTGGCTTCTACTCTGACTCGGTCTGGCTTCTACTCTCTCTGACTCGGTCTGGCTTCTACTCTGTCTGACTCGGTCTGGCTTCTCCTCTGTCTGACTCGGTCTGGCTTCTCCTCTCTCTGACTCGGTCTGGCGTCTACTCTGTCTGACTCGGTCTGGCTTCTACTTTCTCTGACCTGGTCTGGCTTCTCCTGTCTCTGACTCGGTCTGGCTTCTGTCTCTGACTCGGTCTGGCTTCTCCTGTCTCTGACTCGGTCTGGCTTCTCCTGTCTCTGACTCGGTCTGGCTTCTACTCTCTCTGACTCGGTCTGGCTTCTCCTGTCTCTGACTCGGTCTGGCTTCTCCTGTCTCTGACTCGGTCTGGCTTCTACTTTCTCTGACTCGGTCTGGCTTCTCCTGTCTCTGACTCGGTCTGGCTTCTCCTGTCTCTGACTCGGTCTGGCGTCTACTCTCTCTGACCTGGTCTGGCTTCTCCTGTCTCTGACTCGGTCTGGCTTCTCCTCTCTCTGACTCGGCTCGGGTTATGACAGAAATATGCAGTTCGAGACATACTGTAGCACAACCGCACATATTCAACTATACCCAAAATATCCCACAAAAAAACTGTTTTAATGATATATCTTTTAATCACCACTGTAGTACAGAAAATGCAGCACTTGCTGCACCTCTCCAGCCTCATTTCTCGGTGTATGTGTGTGTGCAGTGGGGCGAGAGAGTGTGGGTGTGCTGATCTCAGCTGACCTCACAATGCATTTGGCTCGGAGTGATAACACAGTGGCCTACAAGGCCGGGAGCTGCGTTTGTCAGCCGGATTCAAACCAACAACCGAGCCCTCAGTCAGGACTCGCACACTGTGCAGGGGCAGCTGCCAAACACCTCAATCCATGTTTATCACAGGGATCAAGGGATTTAGAAGCAAGCTGAGACAGGATATACTGTGTGTGTGTGTGGATGTGTGTGTGTTTGTTTGTACGCTAAGGACAACCACACCTGCTTCAGCTCCTACTAATGATTGTTGAAGTCAGTCCGTTTAGGAGACAATTAGGAATGGAGTTGACTCTGTGATCCGGGGCATGTCCAGGCTTGTCTTCTGCTGCCGCCGACTCCAGCATGAAGCTGCTTCTGTCATCACACCCAGCTTATATGCTCTCACTCCAGCTGATACGCTTTGGTTCAGAGGGATAAAACTGTCCCGAAAAGCCTCCCTCCTCTGTTTCTACCTCTCCTCATCTATCCATCTCAGTATGGCACGGTCTTGTGTCATGATTTTTTCACCCCATGGTACCGTGTGTGTGTGCGCGTATGCTGAGGGTGAGTTTTTATGGTTTTCACTCAGGGCAGAGCTAGGAGCATCTCATTTAAGAAGATGTGATTTGAGGAGTGATCAGGGAATTCCTTCAGTACCATCATTCCATAAATCATCTCTTTAATCAGCCTCAAACAATCACTCAGGAGCCCGCTGACGCATGCATGGGCTCACACACACACACACAAGTGCTCACACGCAAGCGCACACACACACACAAGCATTCATGTCCACATGCACACACAGGCAAGCACACACGCGTCCAAACCACGCTCCTAACTACCCTCATTCCTCCTCTCTCTCTCCCTCCGCCCCTCGCGTTTGATAAACTCTCCTCCTTTCTCTCCTCATTGATTAGCATCTCTGTGCTATCGGAGGCTGCCACCACATGAACAGCGGGACCCTGCTTATAGCGGCCCTGCTAATTTGCCCGTAATTCAGGATCGATACTTGTTGGCGCGTCTGTGTGTTTGTGTGTGTATAAAAGCAGTAAGCAGATTATGCCTTCGAAAGGGATATGGATGTTGTGTGTGCTCTGTTTAAGCGGCCGACAGTCGCTTTCATTTGGTAATTTGGTTTGTTCACGCAGTGTGAAAACTGTCGATTTCTAAGGCCTCTAAAGTGTTTTTAGATTTCTAAGGGCTGAGATGGCTGGTCCACAGAGATACAGCGATGGCATCTGGCTGCCGACAGAATATGAACATAGACTGTGATGCAATCAGGCCTCACACCTACAGCCCTTGTATCTAAAATCAAATATAAACAAAGTTACCCCCCCTGTCTAACAGGCTCTGTGCAACCACACACACACATGCTGCTTAGAGTGAGTGTGTGTGGGTCTCCTGGCAGTAATATAGGTGAAACAGAATCCCTTGGTGGTGTGAACAGGTTGATTGTGTAGGTGTGAGGGTCACAGCTCTGTGTGGGCACTTGGGAAAATGAGAATATTATGCATTGTGTGTGTGTTCTGTACTACTCAAGAGGTAAGCAAATACAATATTTATATAATACAGACAAACAACAATAGAGAAGCAGACACAGACAAACACACACACACACACGCACGCACACACTGACCTACCCCCCTACCCACGCCGCCATCTTTGAAGCTCCACATTCAGAGACTCACTCTTAACCGCTGGTTCCCTTGAAGTCCACACCAAAGACGCACAGCCATCTGATACACTGTGCACACACGCAGATGTGTCCTTCAGAAACACACAGACGCAGACACACACACACAGACTGTTCATTGTCAGAAAGCTTAAAGCCGCCAGTCCCAAGCAAGCTGCTTTGAGGCTGAATATAACCAAGTTGACCGCATCGATGTGTCAGTTCACTGCACCGTGGACATCTCCTCAGCTCGTGTGTGTGTGTGCGTATGCTAGTGGAGAGAGAGTGTCAGTGTATGTCCAATCTGTAAATCTAACCAAAGTACCCTTCAATCAGGATGGTTGAGGCTATCCAGGATTCCATCGAGTGGAGAGCAGACAAGGGCGGAGAGGATGAGAGAAAGAGATGGAGGCAGAGAGGGAGAGGAGAGAGAGAGAGAGAGAGAGAGAGAGAGAGAGAGAGAGAGAGAGAGAGAGAGAGAGAGAGAGAGAGAGAGAGAGGCAGAGAGAGA
This sequence comes from Osmerus mordax, assembly GCF_038355195.1. Classification (NCBI taxonomy): domain Eukaryota; kingdom Metazoa; phylum Chordata; class Actinopteri; order Osmeriformes; family Osmeridae; genus Osmerus; species Osmerus mordax. The sequence continues at coordinate 17,656 of NW_027120596.1, forward strand.
TGAAGGGTGAAAAGGGTAGATTGAGTGGACGAAAACAGAGAACACTTTTCTAAACCAGCACTGACGGAATAATAGAGGGGGGAAAGAGTGGTGTGTGAGAGTGTGTATGTGTGCGTGAGAGAGATAAAGAAAGAAAGAAAGAAAGAAAGAGAGAGATGGGGGGGGAAAGAGAGAGATGGAGAGGGAGGGAGAGAGGGAGGGAGGGGTTTTTATGCAAATGGTTTTGACTTCTGATCCTCTTTGCTCTTCTGTGGGTCATTTTGGTGCCAGGATTGGGAATGAGGCTGGGAGGTTTGGACTTAACAGGGTGTTGGAGGCTAGGGCTGAGGCTGGGAGGCAGTGGGGGACCCTTCGAGGGGACAGTATTTTGAGACAGATTAAGAATTGTCTGTGGCTGTGGTAAAAATAGGTCTATGGGTTTATTGTACACTGTGTTTTTGTGAATGTGTGCATTTATGCACACTATATACATCTGTGTGTGGTGTGTGTGTGTTTGCGTGTGTGTGTTATTTGCCTGGGGGTACGACCACATCTGCTACAGGATTACCATTAGTAGCACTCTCTCAGGCTGTTGTGCACTTTAATAAACATGAATTCACTCACTCACACACACACACACACACACACACACATACACACAGGGCATGGAAGGCACATCAGTGCCGAGACAAAGGAACCACATGTTCCTAATCGTCCTATCAAGTATCAGCCAGTGGCGTTGGCTGTCTTGTATGCCCAGGGTCCAAAACACAGGCCCAGGGAGGAGGGTCCGGACCCAGCACGGCTCTGACAGACGGCCCGGGAACACTGCCCAATAAGACCCCCTTCTGAACCTGGAGACCCAGAAGATCACAGGTGCTTGTGAGGGTCAGTACACAGGCACACAGGCAGGCGCGCGCACTGCACAGAGCGGAAGAGCAGTACACACACGCACGCACGCACACATACGCGCACACACACACACAGTGTGAATGAACGGTCCACAAACCCTGTGACAGAGCAATACATGAGGAAGACGCATAGGCACACGGTCTGTGAAAGCACAGCGCACACACTGCAAGAGGTCAGGACACACACAAAGCGAAGCAGCATTGGAGTCGTATTCATTTCGATGTCATCACCCTCCTCAAACTGGCACTAACGAGAGTACGTTGGGTGTAATGTGTGTGTGGGTCTTTGCGAAGGGGGGGGGGGGGGAGTATTCTCGTCACAATGCAAAACATCCAGTCTAATAAGATTGGCTCCATATAGAATCCCCCAATTCATTCCACTAAAATCTCCGGAGCTACTCTCCTGGGATGAGGCCCTCTCTCAGGAGTCGGTCAGGACAAAGAGGATCACCACAAAGATATTACAAACAGACGAAGGGTCGAGGGCACCGGCCTCTGACCTCATCCTGTCATCACGGGGCATGTCTGTTTGCCACTCGGCTTGGTGCACAACAGCAGAAGCTTCCCAACTGGGCCGTTTGGCTGTTCTGGAGGAGGTAAGACGATCTGGAACAACAGGGAGGTGTTTAGTATCGCTCAGGAGCGCGCGTGGGCACACACACACACACACACACAGACGGGGCTAACAGATAAATGATCTTGACTAACGACTACTGGACTGGGTAGGGATTGTGTCATGTGACTGGGGTTGAGTGAAGTGGAACATACACACACACACCACCTGGCCCTGTACACCATCACTGACGACTGCTATGTGGTTGTGGTCAGACAGAAGCTTTAGGACTGACACTGAGTGGAAGAGACTTGGATGTACGACTCTTGTCTGGACAACTCACATTTTGTCCTTACACACACACACACACACGCACGCACCTGATCTGATTTTACGCCACCGTTCTATCACACCACAGGCATGTTGCACCTGCGATGTATGCATTTACACACACACATGCGCGCGCAAACACAAACGCACATTATTTGCATAATGCATTCTGACAGTCTGACATCCAATCCCAACAAAGGAAGCCTCTCGACAAAGAAGGCACACCCAAACAAACACGAATGAGCACACACACACACACTCTTTACATACTTACAGTAAGGCAAGCTGACAGCAGGTCACACAGATTTAACCTTAAGCAAAGACTTAATAACACACACGGATGTACGCACACAAACACACGCACACACACACACAGGAAGTGGTGACAGATCCATAGATCATTAAAGAACTCTCTATCAGACTCCATGAGACAAGCAGAGACGCATCCATTCATTACTCCTTGCAAGCTTCCTGTAAACATCAAATATGAATGGAAATGTGCCAGTGTTGTGTGCGTGCGCTAGTCTGGGGATGAGATTAAAATGGTCCAGGACATCTCATCTATTCTGCGGCTGGCAAGAGGATTGTGAGGGGTTGTGTGATACTACAGCACATTTCACAAAGGATTATATTATCCTTTCTTTCTCTCTCTCTCTCTCTCTCTCTCTCTCTCTCTCTCTCTCTTTTTCTCTCACTCCATCCAATCCTCACATTTGCTAATGAAATGTTACTGTGTTGTGTAGCGAGGTGGTGTTAGGTAGGGATTATTGATCACAAAGGGCGGGGGGGAGTCCAAATGTTTTGGATGTTTTGTGTGTGTGTGTGTCTTCTGTCAACCGACTTGGGTCATACAACTAAACCTCAAATAACAGAAAGAGAGTGAGGCGGGGGGGGGAAGCGATACAAAAGGCCACTGTCAAATTGAATAACAGAAATTTTAAGCTGACCACAATGGAGTGTGGGATGTGAAAGAGGGATGGGAGGATAGAGGGAGGGATGGGAGGATAGAGGGAGAGATGGGAGGATAGAGGGAGAGATGGGAGGATAGAGGGAGAGATGGGAGGATAGAGGGAGGGATGGGAGGATAGAGGGAGGGATGGGAGGATAGAGGGAGAGATGGGAGGATAGAGGGAGAGATGGGAGGATAGAGGGAGAGATGGGAGGATAGAGGGAGAGATGGGAGGATAGAGGGAGGGATGGGAGGATAGAGGGAGAGATGGGAGGATAGAGGGAGAGATGGGAGGATAGAGGGAGAGATGGGAGGATAGAGGGAGAGATGGGAGGATAGAGGGAGAGATGGGAGGATAGAGGGAGGGATGGGAGGATAGAGGGAGGGATGGGAGGATAGAGGGAGAGATGGGAGGATAGAGGGAGAGATGGGAGGATAGAGGGAGAGATGGGAGGATAGAGGGAGAGATGGGAGGATAGAGGGAGGGATGGGAGGATAGAGGGAGAGATGGGAGGATAGAGGGAGAGATGGGAGGATAGAGGGAGAGATGGGAGGATAGAGGGAGAGATGGGAGGATAGAGGGAGGGATGGGAGGATAGAGGGAGGGATGGGAGGATAGAGGGAGAGATGGGAGGATAGAGGGAGAGATGGGAGGATAGAGGGAGAGATGGGAGGATAGAGGGAGAGATGGGAGGATAGAGGGAGGGATGGGAGGATAGAGGGAGGGATGGGAGGATAGAGGGAGAGATGGGAGGATAGAGGGAGAGATGGGAGGATAGAGGGAGGGATGGGAGGATAGAGGGAGAGATGGGAGGATAGAGGGAGAGATGGGAGGATAGAGGGAGAGATGGGAGGATAGAGGGAGAGATGGGAGGATAGAGGGAGGGATGGGAGGATAGAGGGAGAGATGGGAGGATAGAGGGAGAGATGGGAGGATAGAGGGAGAGATGGGAGGATAGAGGGAGAGATGGGAGGATAGAGGGAGGGATGGGAGGATAGAGGGAGGGATGGGAGGATAGAGGGAGAGATGGGAGGATAGAGGGAGAGATGGGAGGATAGAGGGAGAGATGGGAGGATAGAGGGAGAGATGGGAGGATAGAGGGAGGGATGGGAGGATAGAGGGAGGGATGGAGGATAGAGGGAGAGATGGGAGGATAGAGGGAGAGATGGGAGGATAGAGGGAGAGATGGGAGGATAGAGGGAGAGATGGGAGGATAGAGGGAGGGATGGGAGGATAGAGGGAGGGATGGGAGGATAGAGGGAGAGATGGGAGGATAGAGGGAGAGATGGGAGGATAGAGGGAGGGATGGGAGGATAGAGGGAGAGATGGGAGGATAGAGGGAGAGATGGGAGGATAGAGGGAGGGATGGGAGGATAGAGGGAGGGATGGGAGGATAGAGGGAGAGAAGAGAGGATAGAGGGAGAGATGGGAGGATAGAGGGAGGGATGGGAGGATAGAAAGAGGGATGGGAGGATAGAGGGAGAGATGGGAGGATAGAGGGAGGGATGGGAGGATAGAAAGAGGGATGGAGGATAGAGGGAGAGATGGGAGGATAGAAAGAGGGATGGGAGGGATGGGAGGATAGAGGGAGAGATGGGAGGATAGAAAGAGGGATGGGAGGATAGAAAGAGGGATGGGAGGATAGAGGGAGGGATGGGAGGATAGAGGGAGAGAAGAGAGGATAGAGGGAGAGATGGGAGGATAGAGAGGGATGGGAGGATAGAGGGAGAGATGGGAGGATGAAGGGGGATGGGATGATGAAGAGAGGGATGCAAGGGCAGAGAGAAAAGGTGAGTGCCAGGGAAAGAGGGATACGTCCCTGCTAACAGTCATTTTCACCTTTTCTCCCTGAACAACCTTATTATCTCTCCTCCATTCTCCTCTCAATTTCTCTGGCTTGACACACACACACAAACACACACACAGACACACACACACAGAGACACACACACACACAGTGACATGGCCACTGCCTCTTGCTCTGCTCATGAAGACATTCAAGCTTTTAGCACCTAGCAGCACTAATCCTACAGCCTTATGCTTACTGCTGCTGTGATCAAATGACTTCATCCAGCACTCGGACTCTCTCTCTCTCTCTCTCTCTCTCTCTCTCTCTCTCTCTCTCTCTCTCTCTCTCTCTCTGTGTGGTGTGTGTGTGTGAGAGAGAGAGAGAGAGAGAGAGAGAGAGAGAGAGAGAAAGAGAGAGAGAGAAAGAGAGAGACAGAATACACAAATATTGCAAACATATGACAGAGGGGTAATTTCTATGTTAGTTGGGTGCAGCTTCCGTGTGCCTGTCTGCATGTACTGTATGTTTGTGTGAGTGTGTGTGTTTGTGCGCGTGTGTTTGTGTGAGTGCATGTGTTTGTGTGAGTGCGTGTGTTTGTGTGTGTGCGTGTGTTTGTGGCAGAGGTTAAACTCGTACCCCAGAAGTGTTCCCAGAAGAGATTAATCATCCTGTGCTGAAATGCAGCATCGTGATCATAAATCACCACCTGACCTCTCTCTCTCTCTCTCTCTCTCTCTCTCTCTCGCTTCCCCCCCCCCCCCCTCTCTCTCTCTCTCTCTCTCTCTCTCTCCTTTTCTCCCTCTTCCTCTGTTTCCTTCTCTCCCTATCTCTCCCTCTGTCTCTCCTTCTCTACTTCTCTCTTTCTCCCTGTCTCTCTCCACCACCCTGCCCCTCCATACAGGACAGCATCACTAGGTTACAAGGTGAATGATTGGCCAGCATAGTGAAACAGCTGGCCTATAGTAAAGACAGGACCGTAAATACCAGGAAATTGAGCTTGTTAACTAACTTACACACACACACACACACCCCTACTGTAAACACACAGATATTAAGGTACTATTAAAGCGCCCCTTAGCACCACAAGCATGGAGGTCTTTTTAAACATGTAGTGTAAGTCTAGAACTGAAGGACATCAGCCAGGAGAGCTGCTCAAATATCCAGCTCAATCGATCCAACAATAACAGTTAAGATGAACCCACAGGGAACGGGAGCCACCATTTACGGGCAAGATTTTTTCCCAGCCTAAAGATTGTGCTATGATGTGCATAACTATGGAATGGAATGAGATGATTATTTAATGCAAGTTATTTAAACACTGGGAATTGATTCTTAAATATAAAAAATAGAAGAGTGAGTTTAATTCCGTCTCAGGGTGAATCTCCCTAGTGGGGAAATACACACTTTATTCAATTACTGCTGTGAACAGCCCTGTGGGAGGCTGTCTACTCTAGTCCTACCCTGAGAGAGAGTGAGAGAGAGAGCGAGAGAGCGAGAGAGCGAGAGAGAGAGAGAGAGAGAGAGAGAGAGAGAGAGAGAGAGAGAGAGAGAGAGAGAGAGAGAGAGAGACGCAAAAAGAGAGAAAGACATGTACGTATTTAACATGTGACTGTTTGCACATATACTGGAAAGTCTGTTTATTTTGGCAATATGTGAAGGATCTCTTAACATGCCACTCACAATTTCACATTGATAATTCTTGTCATTTTGCATGACATGTTACATTCAATTATCAGGCTTATTTGCTTTATGTTTGATCATGATTACAGTATGTTCTCTGATGTCTGTTGACAATATGTTAACATATGTTGTCCATTCACTGTGGACTGCTTTGGTAACATTGTTTAACCTGAACATTCATGCCAATGAAGCATATTGAATTGAGAGAGAGAGATAGAGAGAGAGACAGTGACATAGAGAGAGATAAAGGTAGAGAGGCAGGAAGGGAATTAGATTTAAGATTCAATAAATAGTTGTACTGTATGTGATGTGAGGATCTCTTCTCCTACAGCGCCTCACTCCATTAAGGCAAGTTGGACACACACAGACAAGCAAACACACACACACACACACACACGCAGGCCCAATCCTCATTGCCACCCTGGTCCTGACTGCAGTGTTGCTAGCTGTGTGTGTGTGTGATCATGCCAACTGGGGCAGCCTGAGGGCCTGTGTGGTGATTGTGGCTGACACGGCCTGCTGTCCACTGTGAGGTCTTATTATCAACATAGACTAGGGCCAGACCACAAGCCACTGCCAGCACACACACACACACACACACACACACACTCTCTAAGTGCAGTGACTCAGGGTGGCAGGTGACGGGATGATCAGGACAACTCAGGGTTAATCTGCAGTATTTAAGAGTTTGTTAATTAAGTGTGTGTGTGTGTGTTTGTGTGTGTGTGTGTGTGTGTTGCTCCATATGCGTCATTAATGATCTCACTCAGTTCATCAGAGATTTGTAGGCATCACTTATTAATTTGGCCCTGTCAAGGGTGAGAGATGGAGAGATCAGAGGCACACAGAAGAAGGAAGCAGGAGAGAGAGAAAGAGAGAGAGAGAGTGAGAGAGAGAGAGAGAGAGAGAGAGAGAGAGTGGTGGGAAGGAGAGAAGGAGCTGGTGATCAGGAAGGATGAGAGGAAAAGAGAGAGCCTCAGAAGGATGAAAGTGTGAAGCTCAGTTGGGTGCCTCATCGAGCCGTACGTGTTACTGTGTGTGTTACTGTGTGTGTGTTACTGTGTGTGTGTTACTGTGTGGGGGGGGGGGGGGGGGGGGGGGGGCGTCGTGTGTGGGGGTGTGTGTATGTGTCTAGCTTTCCATGACTCATATCTGCTGTGTGGACCAAGGGAGACAAAGTAAGGGTAGTAACTCATGTCTTTGTAACAAAAGACCATGTACATTTAGCAGACGCTCTTATCCAGAGCGGCTTACAGTAAGTACAGGGACATTCCCAGAGTAGGGTGAAGTGCCTTGCCCAAGGATGTAATTTACAACGGCCGGGAATCGAACTGGCAACCTTCCGATTACAAGCCCGATTCCCTAACCGCTCAGCCACCTGACTCCCACACACATACACATCTGGTGCGTGGGCCTTAAAAGAACCCTTCACACAGATGTTTACTAAGAATGTTCGAACCTCACATACATGCAGGCCTTCTGATGCAAATACACTCTAATTTCCATCGCGGCGAAGCATGAAACTGTTAATGACATTCGAAAGCCCAGGTTTCAATACCGCAAGGTAGTTACTGCAGTGTGGGGTGAGATGAGGGGAAGGGGGGGGGGGGGGGGAGGGGGGGGGGGGGACTGGGCCCGTCAGAGATACAGAGTTACGGACTACAGACTGGGAGCACATCCACAGAGATGACTCAGAGCTGCTTCTTTTTTTCCACAGAAGATGCCTGAGCCCATTACTTCAAAGTGATTCTGTCTCAATCTCTATGGATACAATTAAAAACTGGACTCCAAATGTGAGTTAGCCCCCACCTCCTGCAACATCTCTATTTAGACATGGTGAAACGAAGAGAAGAAAATATTTGGAACATCTTTAGAGCGTTTCTTCTACAGTGCTACTAATGGATGGGGAGGCCATATGTACTGTACGTCTCCTCGAATTACTCCACATGAGAGGAATAGGCCGACAGACAGGCAGGCAGGTGGGCAGGCAGACAGACACACATGCGAGCAGAGACAGGCAGCTAAGTAGGCAGACAGGCAGACAGACTGACAGGCAGACAGCCAGACCCCACCGGTGGGCTCGCTGCCGCTAGCCGTCGCTGTGAACGCGCCATGCGGGAGGTTGGCGACCGCGGCAATGACAGGTCAAGCTGCTGAGGCACGAAGGTGGAAAGAGCTCTATTATGATGAAGCGACAGCTTGCCCGCTGTTTGCCCTCCGCAGACAACCTCTCTCTCCCTCTCTCACACACACAAACACACACACACACACACACGCGCGCACAAGCAGCCACAGCGGTCACAGCGCGAGTGCCTGCGCTGCGGTACACACAAACGCATTCAGGCAGAACTAATTGTGAGCTGTGCTCCAGCCACATGAAGATAGCTCCGATATCTAAGACCCTGATCGGCCTATCCAACACTTCCCCAGTCGTCGTCTGCCGCTATCACCACAGACAAGGGCTATAATCCAGTGGACTGTGATATGAGGTAAACATGACCGCGCGTGGTGACACGCATAGTCTTCCTCAAAGCTCATGAGAGACTTCAGCGGTGGTATTACGCACCGCATCTCCGGTACAAGCTACAGCAGGCAACCCGATCATTTCAGTTGAGCGAAATCCACACTAAATCAAATCATAACATTTATTTTGAACCCCAAATCGGTTATCTATACAGACATGCATTCCGTGTGTACTGCGGACAAGGACAGCAGACTACATCTTCAAACCCATGTATGCGCCCTCTGAGCAGAGACTTGTGGAGACAGAGCTGCAGACACTGAACAGAGAAGCTTACTCCCTCGGCCACAAACACATAATTCACGCACCAACATAGCTTGATCCTAATTTCATCAAACATTGGACATGACATCGACCTGCAAAAGGCTTGTGGACAGTGCACATTAGCTGGTTCTCACAGCTCAGGAATGACATTGGAATTTAGACCAAAGGAGCGCGTGAGCATCGTTAAGGGAATACATTCATACCTGTTTCTCAGTCGCGCGTCGCTCGCAGCATAATCCTGTCACAATCTAAACTTTTCCTTCCTTCGAGCCGAACGGTCCGACTGTACACTCGCATATAGCCGACTCCCACAGAACGTAAACAGCCTACTTTAATAACGGCTTTTCTATTTGCGTAGTGAAAACAGACGATGAACTGAAAAGAGCGCTGCAATTTATCTATCGACCATCAAACGACAAAACAGTCCATTCCGACCATCTTCTGAAAGCCAGAATTCAACAGAAAGCCTGCGTCTAATGGCAGAAATACCTAACGAATTGTTGTCTAGAGAGGTGCGCTGTGATGCTCTTCAGATCCACCGCACGCGGGCATGCCCTGAATGTGCTCGTCGGACAATCCGAAAAGCTGCGCGCACCGTGAGCCAGAGCGGGAGCTACCATTGGCAGATCATTCCCAAGTCTAGAGCCATCCACGGGCGCGTTCATGGTCAAATGTATTGATCATGATCAGCTAATTAAAAGGTGTCCTATTTCTGACCTAAGCTATTCAACAAGAGATGGCATTTGCGTCTTTGGATGCGTAAAGAACGTGAAGCCTATGGGCTTTTCATTAAATCAATAGATAATTGCATGGTTTAATCTCTCATATGTTGTTTTCTAAATAGAAGGAACATACTTGTAATACTGATATATCTGCTCCAATATAAACGACCCCGTTACCTCAAGCCCCGCGGCGCTCTCCCACGGGTTTCCGTTCAAACCCCAACATCATCTAATGGCGTGCTATTACCGGAGCAATAGAGAGATGCAATAACAAACGCTTGCAATTACTCTGCCTAACTAGGGACATATAGTTACCTGTTATGCTATTTCCACCTATTACCAAGATACTAACTGCATATTTCCCTGCGGAGCGGGTAGACTGAGGCTTGATTATTGGAAACCCGCTTGTTAAGGGGCCCAAAGGCTCGTCTGATAAAGACATGAGCATCTCTCATGTATTGCTGGAGATATATATAAAAAAAACACCTGGCGGAGCATTACGTCTCTAAAAGCTGACTTTGTTTAAGTATTTAAGCATGTGTAGTCGTTCTTAACATCCATACCCCGGGAGGCAACATCAGACAAGAACACAAGCAGTTGAAATAACCTTAACTGGGTTTTAGAAATATAGCCTATATGTGTTGTCTCTCTTACAAACACTCGAATGTGCCTTGTTCTTTTTTCTTTCTTCTTCTGGGGTTGGTTTACTCACAAAGAAGACCATTCCCATCAGACATCATTACAACAGACAGATTGGGCCTTTAAACCCGGAGAGGGGGAGTAGAGGGAATCGGGAATAAAAGAGAGGAAGGAGGTGGAGAGGAGGGGGAGCGAGGCTGGCCCACATCTCTGGTGGGTTGGAGATGCAGGTGCAGCGTTGAACTGCGAAGCGAAATGCAGATGAGCTGGAGAAACTGCGATCATCATAACCCCCTAGTGATTGTATGAAGAATAGTTTTGACCTGCAATGTCTTTCTCAGGTGCAAGTAGGCCTACATGTGATCAACGTATTCCTGACCATGCAGACCATACAGAGCAGACTGCGGCTGGTTTTAGAACGAGGCAGAGGCCCGGTAATAAGACCCTTCGCACAGTGAGGTGTCAAAAGGAGATTTTAAAGCAGTGATATCAGAATAATTTAATCTGTCGCACTGTCCATCTGCACTCAGGGGCTCATAGACAGGGATTAGGCCTGGGAACACAAGCAAACAATTTAACTATGTTCCATTACTAATGAACGACATGAACAAACCGTTTTCGCAGCCCATTTAGGCTACTGTATAATACCTTTTACTACGTTTCCAACAACCAACAGCTTTCACACCTCTTTTTTTAAACACATTCTTAGCTTTTACTCACACATCAGTAAACTAGTGGTTAGCTGTTTTTTCAGCTACACTCTCTCAGCACACACTCTGCCTTGAGTGTTTCTGTCTGACCCATAAAAGTTTCCAGCGCTAAAAAGGAAGGAGATGTGCTTCGAACGCGCCGTGGAACTCTGGGTCAGCATTGTGAAGGCTCACACGATGCAGGAAGGCTGCGCCCGTCATCTCCTGCTGAAACAGGCAGTGCTACTTGTTATCACCTATCACGCAGTTCCTAACAACTTCTGCAACACACAATAGGTGCATTTGACATGGACTAGATTCATGCAGCGTTGCAGCCGGCTGCAGGCGGCTGACTTGAGACAGTGAATTCTGGTTAGACTTTTAGTCCGACTTGAGACGGCGCCGAGGCTAGGTCACTGTGACGTAGCCATCAAAGTACCGTGAGATCGATTCGTGAACTGCCGGCTGTAGCCGAGTGCATTTTCTCAAGAGCAACTGCACGGGTTCTAATGACGACACAGCTATTTCATGATTGGCCAGACTTACAACAACTTTGACGCGTGTTTTGTAATTATTCTGACATCTTCAATTTTGCCAACGCTCAAATCCGGACCAAACTGTTTAATTAAAAATGTGTTGAAGAAAGGGTTTTAGTCCGCCTCTTCACTAACGGAAAGACTACGTTTAATTATAAATAAAGTAAAGTAAGGAAACAGCGCTTGATCGGCCATGTCTGACGTCAACGCAGCAAACCACGAGAAGCAAGAATGTCCGACTTTAAGGAGGCGTTTTTAACCCCTCCCCGACTGCAAGCGGCTATACTCGCCGGTCGTTTCATGCAGCCGCAGTCAATGTCGAACGCGCCTAATGTCGTGGTCGTGGAGCAAGAAATGTATTGGTTCGCCTTTGTTACTAAACGTTTTGAATGACGAGTTTTAATGTTATGTTGAGAAGAACATTTATAACAACAGTTATTTACACAAATAACCGACGTTCTTCTTTTCTCTTAAATAATGACAATGAGAGACACCTGTCTGCCCTCCGTTTGGTTGCGATATCAAGATTAAATCTTTCACTTTTTGATTCGGTTTGTTCCAGGAGGGGTGCATGTGAGGGCACGGCCGACAGTTCACATCAAAACACGTTCTCGTATGGTGACGCAGCGAAACCTTTCGGGGGCATGTGATTAGCGTGCGCATACATAGTCTATTTAATCATCAAAAGCTAATGTTTATGGCTAATGTGCCGGGGGGCCTTGAGCCTCACCACCTTCTAGTGTTATGAATGAGCCTCTCTGTGCTATCTTGGTCATTACAGACTGCAGGTTGTCAGCAGTTCTGTTTAACCTTGCCCAATGAGCTCCCACTCCTACATTTATCATCACCAATCATATTTCATAATACTCATGGGTTAACACCAGCATGAACACTTCGCATCAATGACCAGTTCCGGCTTCATGTGTGCTAGCATGAGAGCAGATGTGTGTGTGTCCATGTGAGCTTGCAGGTTTGTGAGCGTATGCATGTGTGTGTGGCTACTCACCACCAGTGAGAAGAAGATGCATTGCAATGTTAACCCTTGTGCTGCCTTCGGGTCACATGATCCAAAGGTTCATAACGAACCACCGTTGTGTTTACCCAATTTTACCCAATACAAAAACAAATAAAAATAATTTTCTTTTAACCATTGCAATGTGGGGGGTCTGAGACAGCCCGACAGTTAAAAGAAAATGCTTCACTTTGTTTTTGTAGGAGGTAAATTTGTCGCAATACGACGGTGGGTCACAATGACTGATGGGTCAGAATGACCCGAAGATAACACAAGGGTTAACACTAGAGAGGGTACAATTTCTGGGGAAATTGTAGGGTGTGCTTGCTTGCGTCGGTTGCACAGGGGTCCGTTTTTTAATGACATCTTTACAACTGATATATCTGTATATTTTATATTAAAATGCATACTTATTATTTATAAAGATTACATAGATTTAAAAGGATTTTTTTTGTGCTGCTCATTTACAACTGAAAATACGAGTGAAGTGTAGAATAAAATACGATGTCTTCTCATTTCCCCTGCAAGAGGCAGCCTCATAGCTGAATCAAAACGAATAAATTTGGCAGACCAGTGTAAAAATTGACCTAATCTCTATGACTTAAACGTCCTTTTAAGTTTTCCCTTCTCGTGATATTTTCAGGCATTTAGCCTACTCATATTGCATTCATTCATTAATAAAGAACCCCCTTTGAAGATTATTCTACGATGTTACCGGCAGTAGATGGAATCGCGATTCAAACAGTACCATCTGCTAACTGAAAATATGCCCCCAAAAACGTAAATAAGCTTGACATTTATTTAGTGGAAAATCGCTCATTCATAAAAATCTCACAAAGTAAAATGAGTAAATAGTTATCACCCTGGCCTCTTTGCTTGTGGCGTTTCTGCAGTTGCCTTGCAGTAAAGCTATAGTTAGCCTAGCTATCCCCCAAGTTAACAGATGCGAAACGAATGTTCTGCGAAAAGGTAGTCACGCGTGTTTTCGTGACGTTAGTGACTTCAGTCGTCAGACGTCACTTCAGTTTACCTCCTGTGAGCCTTCCTCCTACGATGATTTGTTTAAATACTTACTTCAGTAGAAAGGCATGGAGGAGTGAAGACTTTCTTACATGACCTCTGTCTGTCTGTCTCTGTCTGTCTCTCTCTTTCTTCTATTTCCCATTAACTTGCACTCCTCCTTTTCTCTCTGTATTCCTCCATTCACTCCAGTTATCACCCTGCCTCTGTAAGTGTTTCTCCTGAGGTTGAATTGAAGCTAGCTGATGGGAGGCTGTAACAGGTATTGCAGTGTGTGTGTGTATGACAGTGTGTGTATGACAGTGTGTGTGTGTATTCTGGTGTGGTGAGTAGAAGGGGGTGTGGGATCTCATGTCTGTAGATATTACATCAGGCAGCAGGGGGCAAATGAGCATTTATATTTGGGAGGATGTGATGAGAAGAGGCATTCCTCAGTAGTGTAAGTATTATGCAGTGTGTGTGTGTATGTGTGTGCACGCACGCGCTTTGTGGATATGTTGAATCCAGTGGCATGTGTTTTGGAGCTTCTAGGCGGTTTTCAGAACAGCGGGAGGTGAATGTAGGAGGAGGAAGTGATGGTGGTGGAGGTGGGGGGGGTTAAGAAATATGGAGGGGGAGGGGGGGGCGCTTGAGGGCAAACTGAGGAATAGGGCACAGCTGGTTTTTAATTGAGTTACCCCCCACTATAACATCCCCCCCCCCCCGCCTCACACACGCACCCACACTTACATACACACACACAGATACATACACACACCCCTCCCTTTCTGTTTTACTCAGCAGTTTTCCCAGCTGATGGCTCAGAGGAACCAGGCGCGCAACAGCCAAATATTGCAGCAGGCTACGCATGGCTCCCTCTGCCCACGCTCAACGGCAGCGGCGTGACTGGAGAAGCCATCGCCATCCAGGGCACTCCAACAGCTGTCCGCTCTCACGGATCTTAGAGCTAAGTCTCCCACACTCCAAACACTCTGGCCTCCAGCCCTCCTCCCCACTCAGCACAGAGGGTCTGGGAGAGCTGAGTGTTGGAGAGTTCCTCTATCCTGTCCTCGCCACGCTAACCTACAGTCTCATCAAGGAAAGGAGAACAAGGAAAGGAGATCAAGGAAAGGAGACTCGTTAGGAAAGACAGAAGTTGATTTGTACCTTGTATTAAGACTTTACACCCATTAAGAATGGACATAAACAGGATCAGTACCCAACAGTTCCTTTTTATCCAACGAAAGAGAATCTAACTGGTCTTTAATCACGCTAAGTCCTTATGGTTGGTGGTGGTTGTGTTTGTGAGGTGTTAGTGGGGGCGTGAGTGGTAAAGTGTAGTCAGCATATTAATGGCTAATCTACTCAGGTCTGCTGCTTGGCTATTCTTGACCGCATCTGAAAGCTGTCGGCAGCCCCTTAGAGCCCCGACCGTGATGAGCTAATTCACACACGCACGAATGCGGGCAACCACACACACACACATCCACACTCCCTTGCACAATCAGACCCACCCACACACACACACACACACACACACACACGTGAACACATACAGTGACGGGCCCCATTCCGCTTCATCGGCAGTGCTCTTTCACAGTGGAGTTGACACCAAATGACTGCCACCTCATTAGAAGCTTTCGCCCGGAAGCTAACGGGCCACAGAGACGGTGGGACCGGCCGCGGTCGCTAATTAGAATAATAACAATAACAGTTCCTTAGGCAGCGACTAGCTTTTTCTTTTCAATTAATTTTATCTGATGCACCGGAGGGGAGAGAGAGAAGGGTAGAGAGGTGGAGGAGGAGGAGGGAAGGAGGAGGTCGCCCGGGCGCATTCACACACTTTAGGATAATAATGTGTTTATTCTTCCTGCCTGGCTTCCTGCTTAGACCAGTGCTCCAGGTGCTGAGGTGAAGGCACAACTGTTAACCCACTAAAAACTGGAGAACAGAGAGAGAGGGGGGGGGGGGTCATACTCTTTTTGACTGACAGTTGACTCCAAATCAGAGAGAGTTACTGCTGCTGCTATGCCAAACAGACACATTTAGTCACAACTCTTAACCAGGCCGGGTTAGGGTTGGAGAGAGGGTTAGAGAGAGGGAGGAATCCTATTCTTCGTGGGACCAGTGTCGGAGTACAGATTCGACGCCCTGCGACAACTCCAATGGTCGTCAAGGGCAAAGCCGAGGCGCCTACGACATCCTTCTGGCCTTCCAGCCAGCCTCCACGCTGCAGCAGGGGGAAGCTAGACTCCTCCCAGACAGTTAGGACGGGCGCTAATGCATTCTACCACAGTACGCACCAGCACACTTTCTTTTAAAATACATTTCGACACATGCTCCAGCACTGTTAACGACTCCCAGTGCAAACATAGCACGTGAGGTGAAACACTATTCGCGCTCGGCAGGGGCGAAGACTTTAAAACAACAGCAGTAAGTCTGTCATCATACTGTGCGCTTCCAGAACAGTCTCCTGCTGAAGCCACAGTAGCGTCACACACCACAAAGGAAACTTTAATTAGACAAGATTTATGCAAGGCTAGACATTCCACTGAAGACTATATACACACAGAATCATAGAACGCTTATTAAAACATAATTACTCCCTAACCATGTCCTGAAAGACCCTTGTCAGACTGGTTTCATTCGAATTTCTATCCTCATGCCCCTACAGTAGGCTTCTCCCACGTAAATGACTCAAAGATGACCAATTTAGGCCAAATTGTTCATGTACAAAATATCACCGCAACACTTAGATTGAAGTTGGAATTATTGTAATTGGTCACGTGGAAAATTGGCGGCGTAATCACCAGAACTACGTCCTCCATCCCCTCTGACCAGTCAGTCAACAGACACCGCTACAGGCTGTCAAGCACCAAACACAAGAGAGATTACAGATCGGAGAGAGAAAGTCAGAGAGAGACAGAGAGAGAGAGATAGATAGAGCAAGATATCCTAACAAAAACTAGAAAAACTGAAGGGAGGGATAGAGGGAAAATGAAGTGAAACGGATGGAGAGAAAAAAGAAACAACAACCTAGAATTAGCTAAATTAAGCCTTGTCTTATTTGCATGATCTCAATTAATGTGCAGTCCATGTACCAATGACAGGCTCACAGCAGAAATCAAATTAACCACGATCAGATGGCATCTGTCTTAGCTTCTCCCTGTCCCTCCGGACTGGCAAGGCTGGCATCAAACTGCCAGGCTGTACCCACTAAGGTGATGAATGTGTGGGTGATAGAGGCTTTTGTGTCACTCATAAAGCACAAACACACTCGCTTTCATTGGAGTACAAGAATGTAATTGACTGCCAGTTCATTAGACGGTAGCTAATTTTCTACCCAGATGTGAACTGCGATTTCCACGTTGTGACTGTGTTATACCACTAAACTTAAGGCTTGATGTGATACTGATTGGATTCAAGGCCGTTAGAATGAAATGGAACGTGGAGACCATATTTGTCTAGAGGGACAAAGCCTGCTTCAAGTGGTTTGTTAGTGTACGTGAATGTGTGCGTGTGCGTTTCAACACACATCTGATAATTGCTCCTTTACTGGCTTCTTTGAACAATACTTCCAGGTCGATACCCATCCATCTAGGTGTGTGTGTGTTTGTGCATTTGCTTGTGCATGACGTGTATCTACTGTGAGTGTGTGTGTGTCTGGGGGGGGGGGGGGGGGGGGGGGGGGGGGGGGCTTCGTTTAGCATCTCTTCCCCCCCATGGAAATAGACTAATCGTCTCGGTGAGCTGTCTCGTGACTGCGCTCAGAGAGAAGATGGAGATTCTTCAGTTCCACCCTGGCTAGTAAATGGTCCACGTCTCCTGCCATCCATCACCCTGCACCACAGACAGACAGCTGGCTGCTTAATATACACCTCCATTAGGAATCCCTCTCTCTCTCCCCCTCGGCCGCCCAGACTCTCAATAGCCAGGTTGAGTGAGAGGAGTATGTGGGTCTACATCCCTTCCGTACATCACCTAACACCAGCCACCACAAACCACAGGATGAAAGCAGCCAATTAGAAACGCGAAGCTAAGGAGCGCAGCGGCCAGCCAATCGAGTTGCTGAAAACGTTTGGTGGGACGGGAGGGGGGCGGGGGGACGGGGGGGGAACATTAGAGGAGCACGCGTGGCGGCTGTCACACCTCAGCAACGTCAAATTACAGCCATCACTCTTTTCTCTCCGAGGAAGAAAAAGGTATGGGTGGAAGAAGAAGGGAAAAAGACAACAAACAAACAGCAATTTAATTTAATTCATACGAGGGGTGTGCAATGTGCGAGCTGACACAATGAACCCTCAGCCAATCAATACTTGCCTTTTCTTCCAGACGTTTTTGCTCTAATATATTGGAAATGGAGTTAGAAAGATTGATTTGGTACACGGCGCTACAGGCTAGAGGTAAATGAAATGAAAATGTAAATGAAGACTATTGTGTTTGGTGTGTTTTTTCTCTCTGTGGCGTGTCGCAATTTGGTTAATTTGCCTTTTCTCTTCGTCCTGTGAGAGGGAGAGAGGGATGAAGGCACAGGGAGAGGAGCGGGAGGGAGACAGAGAAGGTGAGAGAGAAAGGGGAAAGAGACAGAGAAAGGTAAGGAAAGAAAGGGAGAGGGCAAGAGTGAGCAAGCGGGCGAGATAGAGAGAAAGGTAGAGAGAAAGGTGAAGAGAGTGAGAGACCGAGCAAGTGAGAGAGAAAGAGAGCGCAAGCAAGACAGAGAGAGATGAGATGGGGAAGAGGGAGAGAGGTTGCGACCGAGAAAAAAAACAGGGTGAAAGAGAGAGAGAGAGTGAGGTGCGGGGAGAAACAGAAAGAGAGCCAAGCAGAGGCAGAGAGATAGAAAGAGAGAGAGAGATGTGGTGGAGATCATTAACAGACATTGTTAACGTGCAGTGTCAGTCATGTGTTACGGCATGGTTAGAAGTCAGCAGAGGAGCGGCCATCGATTGGGAGGCAGAAGATATGGCTGACAGCACAAAGAGGAAAACTCCCAGGAAAGGGTTAGAGTGCTGCTATTTCTGACAGACCACAGCAGACATCACCCACCCACATTCTGCAAACCCACAATCACACACACACACACACACACATACACTGCAGGATGAAGGAATCCTTTTGAAACCACTCAGCCATCCCTGCTGCAGAGCCAAAGGATGCCCTTGTCCTAGTAGGGCAGATAACACACACACACACACAATCTAAGAATGTAAAGAAGTGCCTTTGCATTGTCAGGAGCGCTAGTCACTACTCTGTCCTGCAGCTGTAACTTAGCCAGGCCTTCAAGTAGGAAAGGCCTGTCTGTTCAGGGTGAAGGAGGATGTGGGAAGGTTCTATTTGATTGCAACAAAGGATGTTGTGGCCCTAACACCTAAAGGCAGCACCATCACAGCAGTACAGTCAGAAAGCCCCAGAATGACAGCATACCTGTTCAAACTCTCAAAAGAAAATGTTCCTAAGCTTTGAGCAGCAGCTGAGTTAAGTTATATATATCAAATTTTTTTTTCACGCCACATTATTACAGTGCTTTCTTCAAGAGAGAGAGCGAGAGAAACTGGTTTTCACGAACATCTATTTGTTCACCCACGCTGGTTCTTTTATCGGAAATAAAAAGTCTTCCGATTAATGATTTCATAACCAAGTGACGGCAGTACATTTTTATCATTTCAATACTAAAGGTCATAACACATTGAAGCTTCTGCATTAACAAGAAAGTTCCAGCATGTTTCCCGGTACACATATATATAACATGTCCAAAATTACCAATGAATTTCAGTTCATTCCAGAAAATCCCCATGGAAAGGTCTCACATTAGACAATTCACAGACTGTGAAGATCTAAATGTGACACACGTCACTGTTCCCAAACACTTTTAGGGATGGGGCTGGTGGATTCATCAGATGCCCAATGAGTTTCTGTTGTTGACCCTTGTTTTTCTTCTAATCCACCCTAACTGTTTACATCAGTGAGGACAGCTTGTCATTTTGTGTGGCTGTTGGTGTGTGGGTCTGTCCACGGAGATGAACTGTATTCCTTTTGACTTTTGTATATGTGTGTGTGCGTGGGTCTGTGTTTTTCAGTATTTGGTGTTGGAGTTTTTGTGTGTCTCCCCACAAGTGTCTAGTATCTCTTCCCTAACATGGGGGGGGGTGTAAGAGGGCATGGAGTACAGGAAGAAAGGCCTAACATCTGGAAGGATGTAATATGACTTTTATCCACAGCAGGGACATGAAGAGGATCACAGAGAACCAGAGGGGGGACATAGGGTTTCCGCCTGAGCCCAGACATCCAGCTGGGGGAGTGGGGTACAGAGAGGGATTTGAAGGGGGGCAGAGAGTTACTGGCTGTGCCCAGACCTCCAGCTGGTAGCTGGGGATGAGAGGCAGGAACATGGGGCGAGGGATCAGAAGTATGCTCTACTCCAGGCTGCTCTTTGGGATGAGGAGCAGGGAGGAGCACTGACGTTTAACAAAATAAACTTCCCTCCCTTAGCATGCACTGGCGGACACACACAACCATGCACACACACGCACACAATCATGTCCCTCTCCTCCGGCTAGTCTTCAATAACGTTTAAGGAGAGAGTGAGCAGCTTTGCATACAAGGACTGGCCTGGACCCAGGCGAAATAATCTGCAGGGAGCTTTGCCCCTCTCTTTCTTCCTCTCTCTTTTCCTCCCTCCCCCCACTCCCTCTCTCCTTATGTCTCTCGCCCTCTCTCATTCTCTTTCTCTCTTACTGTCTTTTTCTCCCTCTCTTTTCCCCTCTTTCTTTCTCTTCCCGACATACTCGGCAATCTTTGTGCCTCCTTACAATCAATCATGGATCTCCCCTAAAGGTTTGCATACGCTTCGCTGACACCCAAAACAAGCACTTCACTCAATTTGATTTATTTCTCCTTTTGGGAAAGGGAGATACTAACAGGGTCCTGGGGAACTGTGTGTGTGTGTGTGTGTGAAAGAGAGAGCATGAGAGTGAGAGAGCGAGAGAGAGAGAGAGAGAGAGAGAGAGTGTGTGCCTGTTTATATGTGTGTGTGTGTGTGTGTGTGCGCATGTATCTGTGTGTGTATGTGTGGGCACGGATGAGTGTGTGTATGTGTGTGGGTACCAGAAGGTAAGGTGACATCATACCTCAGTAATGGCCATGCTACACATCTCACAATGACAGCTAAGGAGCTAGGAGGAGACCATCACCTCCTGTACCAGGACAGCTCACACAGAGACCACCACCTCCTGTACCAGCACAGCTCACACAGAGACCATCACCTCCTGTACCAGGACAGCTCACACAGAGACCATCACCTCCTGTACCAGGACAGCTCACACAGAGACCATCACCTCCTGTACCAGGACAGCTCACACAGAGACCATCACCTCCTGTACCAGGACAGCTTACACAGAGACCATCACCTCCTGTATCAGGACAGCTCACACAGAGACCACCACCTCCTGTACCAGGACAGCTCACACAGAGACCATCACCTCCTGTACCAGGACAGCTCACACAGAGACCATCACCTCCTGTATCAGGACAGCTCACACAGAGACCACCACCTCCTGTACCAGGACAGCTCACACAGAGACCACCACCTCCTGTACCAGGACAGCTCACACAGAGACCACCACCTCCTGTACCAGGAGCAAAGGCCACACAGATAAACCACCACCTCTTCTACAAGGGGAACCCACACAGAGGAGTCCTGTTATTCCAGGAGGAGGTGAGCTGAAACCTTCCGGCAGGCTCTGGCAGGACAGGGCTGCTGCTCCTCTGTAGGGCTGGTCTGGCAAGCAGACGACCTGTGGAGGATCCTCCAGACACTAAATGAAGACACACACACACACACACTATGGAAACATGCACACAAACACACACACACATTGGGCACTGCTGTGTTGTTTGGAAGAATGGAACCTCTAGATACTAAATGAATCTGCAGGCTGGAAGATGCAAATGACTGGCCTACATGGAGCCACTGGCATGGAGCCATAACACTGAACACCACTCTGACAGATGGCCTGGAGAACACACACAAACACACACACATGCACACACACACATGCACACACATACATGGCAGACAGGTAGTCACAAACAACTGGCACTCCAGGCATTGCAGACGGCAGACACAATTAAACACAGAAGTCACTCACACTAAACACACACACATGCACACACACACACACACACACACATTATATACAGTAGTCACAAACACATGCTCTCAGTGGCAGGTACATTTAGCCTTGACGAGATCAGCTGTAACAGTTTTCATTAGTCAAAGTTTTCCAGATGCTTCTTCTCTGTGTGCAGCAGGCAGAAAGCAGGCAGAGAGCAGAGTCTCTGACCTATTTAGGAAACTGGCAAGAGAGCAGCCAGGGAACATCAAAATACTTCAAAGGTTTCCTTTGAATTCATCTTTACGCCCAACTTAGGGTGCACACACACACGCGCCCAGCCACACATCCTCCCCGTTATTCTGCTTGAGCTCTGCGTTTGAACTGTGTCCCACATTGCTGAGTATATGGAAGAAGAGAAATCACATTACCTAGGGCTAGCAGAGCTAGCAGAGCTAGCAGAGCTAGCAGAGCTAGCAGAGCTAGCAGAGCTAGCAGAGCTAGCAGAGCTAGCAGAGCTAGCAGAGCTAGCAGAGCTAGCAGAGCTAGCAGAGCTAGCAGAGCTAGCAGCATGACTCAGGCAGCCAAGTCCATCTGCTCACACATTTATTTGTATGGAATGCTCATAAAAAAAGTATATTAACTGCTCAATATTACAATGGATATGAAAATACTGCTGTGAGTTGCATTGGTACACTCATATCTGAGTTCATCTTCATGGCCAGTTCCACTCAGAACCATGGACAGATCCTGACTCACAGAAACCAGTCAGTACCATGGACAGATCCTGACTCACTGAAACCAATCAGTACCATGGACAGATTCTGAGTCACAGCAAACAATCAGTGCCATGGAAAGATCCTGACTCAGAGCAACCAATCAGTACCATGGACAGATCCTGACTCAGAGCAACCAATCAGTACCATGGACAGATCCTGAGTCACAGCAACCACTCAGTACCATGGACAGATCCTGAGTCACAGCAACCACTCAGTACCATGGACAGATCCTGAGTCACAGCAACCACTCAGTACCATGGACAGATCCTGAGTCACAGCAACCACTCAGAACCATGGACAGATCCTGAGTCACAGCAACCACTCAGTTCCATGGACAGATCCTGAGTCACAGCAACCACTCAGTTCCATGGACAGATCCCAAATCATAATCAGAACCACGGACAGCTTCTGTAGGCTCAGCAATGGAGAGAACAAATCCTCTCCCAGGACCTCAAGTGGGAACTGATCATCAGCTCCCTCACCAAGAAAGCACAACAGAGGATGTACTTCCTACGGCAGAAAT
This sequence comes from Osmerus mordax, assembly GCF_038355195.1. Taxonomy (NCBI): domain Eukaryota; kingdom Metazoa; phylum Chordata; class Actinopteri; order Osmeriformes; family Osmeridae; genus Osmerus; species Osmerus mordax. Next base: position 40,643 of record NW_027120596.1, read on the forward strand.
TCAACTTGCCAAAGACAATGATGGTGCACTTCTACACAGCCATCATTGAGTCCATCCTCACATCCTCCATCACCATCTGGAACGCTGCTGCCACTGCCAAGGATAAGAGCAGACTGCAGCGTATCATCCGCACTGCTGAGAAGGTGATTGGCTGCAATCTGCCTACCCTCGAGGACCTGCACACCTCGAGGACCCTGAGGCGAGCGAGGAAGATTGTGGCCAACTCCTCCCACCCTGGACACCCTCTGTTTCAGCCATCCCCTCCGGAAGAAGGCTGCGGGCCATCAGGACCAATACCACACGCCACAAAAACAGTTTCTTCCCCATCCGCTGTTGGCCTCTTCAACAAGGCCAATGGCTCACACTGACTCTAATAACAAACTGCACAATGACACCTTGCCACATTGCAATTTGCACTATTTGAATCTTTTGTACTATTTGTAGTCTTTGTACTATTTGTATATTTTTTTTTTTTATATTGTAAATTATGGCAACTTTATATTTTACTTTATTTTATATATATAGTTTTTTAAATTATAAATCCCCTTAGTATTAGTTAGACTTGTACCTTTATTATAGTCAGACCATGTATTTAAGTTGTATTACAGCTGTATTCCTGGCCTGTGTGTGTGTGTGTGTGTGTGTGTGTGTGTAAAAGAGTGATCAAATGCCCTCACCATGTATCAAAAAACACTCATGATCTTCCAGTCTCCAGGCGTCAATATTCATGTTCCACCTTGGAGGACTGCAATGGTTTCCGTGGTGCTTTCACTGGTAACTTCATTCACCTTGAGTAAAACAGCAGTAAGTGGCTACATAAAGCCTTTTCTGTGTTTCAGGGTGAAAAGCTGAGCTTCAGGGGATATTCTCATGTGTGTGTGTATGCATGTGTTGTCTGTGTGTGCTTGTGTGTTTGTATTTGTGTGTGTGGGCATGCAAAAGTAATGCGCCACTCCAGGCGCACTCTTTAAGGTTGCATTTTTAGGTTGCATTGTAAGCTCTTTATAGAATGTGGGCGTGTGTCTGTCTGTCAGTGTGTGTGTATGGAGGTGTGTCTGTGTGGAGGTGTGCATTGCGATGCATTGTTCAAGGGGGCACTTCTCAAGCACTGTGCCCTGGAGCATTAAATAGAAGCCAGACAGAGCATGGAGCATTAGTAGGCCACTTAGTGTAGCAAGGGGCCCTGGCTAGCACAATGGCACAATAAGCAGGCCACTGACTAGCTGTGCATCTGGCATACAGGGATGGCTCTCTGCAACCCACTGTAGGCATGCGTGTGCGTGTATACATATCTTTATGCTCTCCAAGTATATGTAGGTTTCAAGTTGAGTGCTTGTGTACGTGTCTGTAACTTTTTTTGTGGCTGCTAACTGGAGCAAGCCCAGAATGGCCTTGCGCTTGTGTCGGTGCGTGTTTGTGTGTGTTTGTGTGTGTTTGTGTCTGTTTGAGGGGGGCGCGGCGTCCTGCGGAGCTGGAAGGGGGTCGATATTTGGGACAAGGCGGTGAAGGTGGTGGGGACCGGGGGGCGGGGGGCAGGGGGTGGGGGGGGGGTGCAGGGACTTCATCTGGACCAGACGGAGGGGGTTGGAGTGCTCTGGGGCCACAGTTTGGGGCAGCAGGGTAATTTGGGGGCGTTACGAGGACAAAAGGGGGATTTTGAGGCTGGGAGGAGGCAGGAAGGGGATGTGGAGCAGGGGGAGGCTGGGGGATTTGGGAGATGAAGGATTTAGTCTCCTCCTCTTTACTTCTCCCCTTGTCTTGTCCTCCCCTCCCCAGCAGAGTTTTACTCTCTGTTCCACCCCCCAAAGGAATGATGAAGCACTTTTTAGATTAACACCAGCTCTCAATGAGTGTGTTCTGTGGTGGGTTTTTATGCATTTGTGTGCATAAGACAGTGTGTAGGTGAGAGTCTGTAGAGGATGAATCAGTGTATGTGTGTGTGTGTGTGTGTGTGTGTGATATATAGAGAGAGATACAGCGAGAGAGAGAGGAGAGAGAGAGAGACGGATTCCATGGAGAGGTAATGAATGCTTATGCTCATTATTCTAAATGCATAAATCTGACCACTTTAGTTAAATTAAGGCCTAAAATCCATGCATTAAGGATGCCTAGCGCTCTGCTCTCTCAGAGTCTGAGGTGAATACATAAACACAGGGATATTTCTTGCTTATGGAGCACATTCTAAATGCCACTTAATTTCCCACTGGGTATTGCATCCACCATATCTCAATAGGATTGTCGGGACCGGTATATACCTGGTGCAACCAACAGGAACGTTTGTGTTTGGAGTGCACACTCAATTAATGATTTCTGCTAGTTACTATAGTTGTTCAGTAGAGTGCTTAGGGATTACGAAAGCACAACGACATCGTCAAACCGGGGAGGTGAAAATTACTGTCACTGTGATAAATTATCGCTTCTCCGACACAGGAAGCAGCACCTTGAAAACAGAGGAGGAGATACATCTTTGGAAGACGAGGATTCGTGCGACAACAGTTCCTGAAACACCCTGTGTGTCATCGGTTCCCTGCTTCCTGTGTGTCGGCGGAAAAAACAGACGCCTGTTTTTTCTCCGGCTCTCCGAGATCGATCGTCTGATGGATAACATTCCTGTACGAAATCGTTTTCGGCAATCACCTTTGAAGAAATTGCTTTTTTGAATACCAGAATTATATTAAGAGATCACTGTGGATCCCACCGGTATTACCAGTTGGGAGTTAAATTCAGCAGTGTTGGGAGAGAGAGCTTAATAATCATTTCTAAATAAGAATTCCCTATAGAAATGTGATCGTTTAACATCCATAAACGCATCCACTGTGTGCCCCTCTTTCTCTAATTCTGTCTCTCTCTCTCCTCTCTGTCTCTCTTGGTCCTTCCCTTCCTCTCTCCCCATCTCCCTCCCTCCCTCCCTCTCCTGGGTGATGGGATGTGCACAGACACAGGTAGGCCAGCCATGCTGGGTGCTGCAGCAGCAGGCGGCGGAGTGTGGGACGAGGTCGGAGGGGAGGAGAGGAGAGGGAGAGACCCCCCCCCCCCCGTCAGGAGGAGAGCTTCAGTCTCTGACAGCACTCCCACATCAGAGAACCTTCAGTACATCTGCTGTACAGGGCCGTATCCCCGGCCCATGTTTTGGATCATACATTCGTTCCTTGCACAAGCGCCCAGTCTTAGTCCCAGCCTTAGCTGTGGATATAATCTCAGCACCAGCCCTAGTCCCAGCCTTAGTTCCTGCCCTAGTCCCAGTCCCGGCCTTAGTTCCTGACCTAGTCCCAGCCCCAGCCTTAGTTCCTGCCCTGGTCCAAGCCCCAGCCTCATGTAATCCTACTATATTCACACGCCTCTGCTATGACAATGATCACGTGACAGTTTTAACATAACACACCATGTCTGCCCTCCACCACCTAGCTCCACACACATCCTGCCTGAGGGGACACACACCAAATTCCAGTCAGGGCTGGTTAATATGTGGACCATGTCTGTCGGCTGAGGGGGAGACTCTAATATGACAGGACGTGGCCCTTGGCTGTGCAGAAACACAATCTAACCAATTTTCTGACCTGAGTGATCGCATAACCAAGGCGGAGGGATACAGCATCATGAGCACACACGCGCAAGGGTCACAGAAAATAGTGCTTAAACGCAGTGAAACGGTCCCAGAGTCAGTGTGTTTGTTGACAGCGGAAAAGTGGAATGGAGGAGGAGAGGAGATAAGCGGTGTGTGCGCGCGTGTGTTCGAGGGAAAAAGAGAATGCTGTGATTGAGTAGGAGTAGAGCTGGGTTGAACAATGAGCAATGTGTGCTAGACTGGAGCTCTGCCACTGAGAGAGGAGTGAAGTCAGCCAGCATCTACATGACAAACACGCACACACACGCAGGCACGCACACACGCACGCACACAGGGACATCTTGGGGGGAAGGGGCTGTGGAGCTTGGGTTTCCTTCTCTGTTGTCCTTGAACTGACTGTGTCCTGACTTAGATTGAGCTGTTTGACACGGGGGGGGGGGGGGGGGGGGGGAGCATTTACTCACGCTCTGTGAGACTGAGCTCTGAGTGTCTGAGGGAGATAGAGGGAGAGGGGGAGAGAGAGAGATAGAGAGAGAGAGAGAGAGAGAGAGAGAGAGAGAGAGAGAGAGAGAGAGAGAGAGAGAGAGAGAGTGAGACCATGTGTGTCACACAGTGGCTGTTCCTGAAAGACAAGAGCTCTCAGTGGATAATTTCCTTTTGGCGGGTGCGTATAGTGGGTCTCTGAGCATTTTTTGTGTGTGGCCTGGCGCGCGCGTGTGTGTGAGTGGTCCTGTGTGTGCGTCTGCTGAAACTAGGTCAGACTGAGCATGGTAAGAAGGGGACAGGGCACAGTACGCTGCAGTGGTACAAACCAAACACCCACTGTGTTACCAGAGAGAACCAAACCAGCCCCCCATTCATCCCTCCACCTGGACACTAATTCCCAGGAGCCAGATATGTCAGGCGTCCCCGAAAAGGTGTCGGTAGGACAGAATGCCAGGCGAGGGTGCATGTGTCCACGCGTGTGTGTGTGTGTGAGGTATGGAGGGCGCCTCAGGCCAGGTGCCTATTAGCGGATGCCTGAGAGCCTGGAGTCAGGGATGAAGATGAGCAGTGACAGCAGAGAGGCAGGCCCACAGCAGGACGGGACACATCCTGCTCAGGATGGGGCTCGCGCCGCCGCACGCTCCACTGCTGCCGTCGCCACGCCAACCCCGACATGTTAACCACCTCCGCACGCCACCCCCATACATAGCAACACACACTTTGGTGGTTAAACACTGTATTGTACTGCATGTACATTGGACCGGGCTACTCTTAGTAATAGCGTCAGTCAAAACGTTTTTGAGGTGTACATATTTGTAGTCCAGGCATTTGCCATTGCGTCGAAGAGTTTTGCATAGTACACACGCATGTAGAAGCCTCCGTGAACAATTGACTTGGGTAAAGCTCAATGCTACACACATGCGAATACTACGACCTCCTCTGCACCATCGATTATCCAGTTAACCCTGAGCAGGAGCTATGAGTGAGAAGGGGTCAGGGAGCAAGGATCATAAGCAGAACCACCATGACATCCCTGGTGGAGAACACAACTCTAATCCTTGCCCATCCACAGACTGGCCTGCTCCCAATCAATGTCTAATTCCATTTCATCCCAAATAAAGATCCGTCAATATATTAGGGTCCATAATCTCTGACCACCCGCCCGCCCCACCCAGGAGACTTAACCCGCACAGAGGTCGCCGTGGCAACTCCCAGCAACCCCCCTCCCACCCGCGTCAATCGATCAGTCACGCCTAAATGATCAAATCTATCTGTTGTGGGGGACTGTTCAGAGCCCTTAAGTGCACACGCGCACAAACACGCACACGTTCACACACGAGGAGGACTTCACAAATCAAATCTAAATGTATTCGTATAGCCCTTTTTACACAACAGCGTGTCACAAAAGGGCTTCACATACGCCCATAGAACTGCCCCTCAACCAACCTACAACCTAACCCCTCAAGGAATCCACACAGCTCGTGAATCGCTCTGCATGGGCACAGTCCATCTGAGCAGATATAGACACATCTCGTCTGCCAAACGACCACAGAAACCACCCTGGATTCAGTGGGATTGGCTCTCAACCCAAATCGTAGCTCAGTGAAAAGGTCAAGTTATGCTCAACGAGAGAAGCAGCCGGATAGACAAAGACAGTCGCTGACATTACTCACTGCTGCGAGCCAAATAGCTCTTTAAGAAAACAATTAGATCCAAATTGGGCGTCTTTGTTTAAATTAGCCGGCATAGATGTCATCAGTGCAGAGCTGAAACAAAGCCAGAGACAGCAGCAGTCAACAATAGACTCCATCCATTCTAATCAAGCCCCAGACAGGTAGTCCCACCTCAGCTATCCGCAGCTCTCTCCCTCTTTCTCCCTTTCTCTCTCTCTCGCTCTCTTTCTCTCTCGCTTCCCCCTCTCTCTCTGTCTCTCTCACTCTCTCTGTGTGTCTCTCTCTCTCTCTCTCTCTCTCTCTCTCTCTCTCTCTCTGTGTCTCTCTCTCTCTCTCTCTCTCTCTCTCTCTGTGTCTCTCTCTCTCTCTCTGTCCTGCCAGTCATTCCTTTCATCCAGCAGAAAATAAAGAGATGAGTTGTGTGAGGGGGTGATGAGCGTGTCGGAGGACACAGGACTAGCTCATCTCTGCAGTCATCAACGCACCTGATTGAAGGGGGGGGGGGGGGGGGGGGGGTGCAGAGAGGGGGATGGGGGGAGTCTGGTCGGAGGGAGTGCAGTTTACCCTTCGATTCAGACACGTAGAAACAAAGATGCCTTCTTGCATGCGCGTTCAGTGTGGGTAACGTGTGCCTCAAGTATATTGTGAGAGCACATGCCTAGACATATTTGTTCTAGAAGTCTGTGCTCCGTGTCTCCATAGGGAAGGCGTATGGAGGAAATTTCCTCCATACATACGTATGGAGGAAATCTGTCTCCATACCTCCCGTCCTGCTGTAGCTTTACGTCTGGGAGGAGGGGCCTGTTGATACTTTACCCTAACATATAATTAAAACCAACTGCTACCCAACATCCATGCCGTCGACTCAAGCGTCAGTATTTCTAATCACATAATCGCTGGCAGACTGCTGTGTCAAGTCTATGTTAATGTATGTGTGGGAAACGGCAAGAGAGACAGTGTGAGTACGTGAAATGTAAAGTGGGAGAGACACACTGAGATAGATATAGAGAAAGAGAGAGACAGTGAGAGAGACACACTGAGATAGATATAAAGAAAGAGAGAGACAGTGAGGGAGACAGACAAAGTTCAATTGAGAGACAGAGAGAGACACAAAGAGACAGAGAAGCGTGACCAAAAGTGTCCATCCAAACTAACACCAGAAATGTGCTCGGATTCTTTTCCGACTCCATAATAAAGTGATTCTTTCACCCTGCAGGTGATTCACAATTAGCGTTTCACAATGCGACTTGACAAAGCGCACTTCCACAGAACACATCACCGAGCTTTTCCTCCTGTGGACGGTCAAATACGACACGCTGTCGAGGATAAATTCTTTCCAAAGAGCCTGCCTTACATGCACAGCTGACATGCGTTGAACTCCTGTCATTACTGCTCTCAGTCATTCTAAATTAGATTGTTTTAACCCCACGCTCTCTACTCCCATAGCCCAAAACCTTGTTAGAAATTAGCCCCCATCTCTGCTTCTGTTGCCCCAATTACCCCTTCTGCCAGCCCCCCCTTCACGTGTCACCCCCCCCCCCCCCCCCCCCCCCTCCCAGTCAGAGGGGCAGAAGGGGTCGTTCTGCATCTCAGTCTCCCAGCATCCCTCACCGGAGCGGAAAGACAAACAGACATGGGACTCGGTCAACCCTGACCCCACACCCTGGGAGAGAGAGGAGGGGGGGGGTAGGGGAGGGTCCAGGTCTGTTGTCACGGCAACGCCGGCACAGTGTGTTTTTCAGGTGTCATTCAGGTGTCATTGAAGGTGGTGGTGTTATATCCCCCCCCCCCCCCGCCCCCCGTGGGTCATTGAATATGGAGTGTTCCAATTGGCTACGCTCCCATTGAGCGTGGCGTCCTGTTTTTACCCATCATGCTCGGTTGACAGGAACAGGAAGCAGGTGAGAGAGGTGATGAGCATCCCCCGTAGCGACTTCAGACCTACCCTGGAAGCCTTCTTCAGCTTGACTCTGCTTGTCCCCTTGGCCCTCTACCGACCAGTGTGTTCTCTCATTCTTTCTCGCTCTCTTTCTCTTTCTATCAATCTTTCTCTCTCTCTCTTTATTCATCTTTCTCTCTTTACATTTTATTCATTCAGCAGAGATGTGCCAGGATTAGTTTGATCAAATCTCTCTCTCCCTCTCTCTGCCTACTTCCCTCCCTCCCTCCTCCCCTCCCCTCTTTCTCTCTCCATCTATTGTTCTGCACCTGTCTTAGTGAGCATGGAAAAGAATGTGCTCGAAGAACACACAGCCCATTACCCAGGTAACTGCTTGACTGTTCTTTAAAATCTTAATTACATCACACAGTCAATAGTTATGCACTGTTGTGAGCAGGAGACAGTTATATTATGAAATATAGAACTAATAGGTCCTCTCCATGCCATGGAAGATGATTTGTCTCTTCATCTTTAATATCTTATCAGTGGCTTTAAAGGAAAGGGGCAGAATTGACACAGAAAAGGCTATTGGGTGTCTTTACTTTGTACAAGAGTACGAAGTAAATGAAAGAAAGAATTATAGACGTTGTAAAGTATTTTACTCAGTACAGTGGTTACTAAAAGTCATAGTTGACAGACAAGATTTAAATTTTTTTAAATTTACCAGCTTTCACAAAGTGATCAATTGCAGTTGAACGACAACACGCTGCCATTGAGCTCTCCTTGAGATCCCACTCTGAGACGGGGGAAAGAAAACTGAGACGTCCTACCCATCACTCGATTCAATGTTCCCTTCCTCACCTTTAAAGGACTGATTGAGAACATGGGTGAGTGTAGCGGCGTGCTCCAGCTTTCGTTCTGGTGCGCGCGAAGCCAAGCTTCACCACCGAGAGTGCGATGGGGTCGAGGAGGAGCAAGGGCCTTCCAATCTCCATTTTGATAGCTTCTTCACCACCGATAATGACACGGAGTGATGTGAGCCAATCAACCGTGTCGTTTCGCAATTTTCTAATTTCCTGGTTTCCGCTGGAACGAAGCATCTGATTGGCCACGTGATTGGGAGGTGTCGGATTGTGAGCCTTGTTGAAGTGATCAAAGAAATGGACGGAAGGTTCACATCCCAGGCACATCGTCATTGACCTCAACCCTAATCCTAATAACGAGAGAGAGAGAGAGAGAGAGAGAGAGAGAGAGAGAGAGAGAGAGAGAGAGAGAGAGAGAGAGAGAGAGAGAGAGAGAGAGAGAGAGAGAGAGAGAGAGAGAGAGAGAGAGAGAGAGAGAGAGAGAGAGAGAGAAAAAGAGAACGTGAGGAGAGATAGAGACTAGATGGAGAGAGATGTAGAAGGGGAGTGGAGGGAGGCAGACAGGGAGGCCAGCATGGTTGCCTTGGAGTGGAACTCTCAGGGGTACGGAGTGATGGTTCGAGGGCAGAACATGTCTGACAAGCCGGATCGGAGCCACTGACACACCACTGAGTCGGGTCGCCGGACACCTCCAGACATCACACCTCTAGAATCTCAAACATAGCCACCACAACAGATCCTTGAAGCTTAGAGCACCAGGAGATTACCACTTCTGCAAAACAACAAGATGAAGTCGAAAACTTTTTTTCCCTCTTCGAATTGGAATTGAACGGCTTTTTACAGGGTTAAGTTTAGACTTCATTGAATTAAGATTTGTATTGTGTTCGGTAATGTAATGTGTCTTTTTACATCTCTGCTACTGGAAGTGGAATCTCTCAGGTTTCTGTCTGTCTGATTTAATGTTCAATTGCGTCCCAAGCTGTGTTCTAACAACACACTGTTTCCAAGTCAGTAAGATCCAGGACGGAGACAACATCTTTGCAAGCCAGCCGAGTAAAATCACGGACGAAAAATCCCAAATCACTCTTTGATCAAATAAATACAAAAACAACTTGTTTTCATTGTCTATGGCTTGTTCAAGTTCTATGCTCTTTTTTTATTACAGCAAGTTTGTTTTCAAACTCACAAGGTGAAAATGACTGGTACATCTTTCTGGCGCTCTTCCATCTTCCATCCCCGTTGCTTCTTCAATCTCAGCAAACATCTCCCTGAGATGGGGCTGGGGCTGGGGCCATTCATTTGGAAGTGGAATTGCACACATCACTGCAATATTGGATCTAACCAAGCCCGACTGCAACAGAAGGACATTTTGGACTGGCTGGAATTGGATATTCTATGAGTCTCAGAACTCGCCAGTGAAGTACAGACTCTAGATTATTCATGTTCTACAGTGATGTTGGACAAAGGTCTGATTCTCCTTTAACTCAAACAATGCATTTTGTTCTTGTTCCATTAGGTCCCCACCCCCACCCGCCTCACCCCGCTCCCCCCCCCCCCCCCCCCACCTCCAGTACCTAGAGTACAAGCACCTTGGCCAAATGGTCTTTTATTTAATTCTTTATTTTTATTTTTAAAGGGTCACTGCTGTTAATTGACCACCTGCACTGGGTTGAAAGTGCCTGGTGTGATTAGGGCTTTGTGCGTTTCAAAGGCCACCAACCAAACGACCAAGTTCACCTCTTTAATGTGCCATTACCGGCCTTTGATGCCGGCGCTTTGAAACCCGCCGCCTGCATCCGATTCATTTTCAGTCTCCTGGGCGTGAAATCGCCAGCCCCTCGGAGAGCCGAGGTTTTAAAGCCAAATGAGGATAATGAGCGTAATGTGTCATTTTCGCCACATCTCACAGCCCCTCTTTTCGCCCTTTGTTTAAATTGCATTTGTTCAATCGAGTTGTGAATAATTCAAGCTTTGAGATCGGTCTCGTATCTCACTCAGACAGACCTGCTATAATTACAGCTTGTTCTCTTTATTATGATTGCAAATTTAAGCACCAGAAATGAACGGGAGGGAGAAAAAAAAAGTTCCGTTTCACGTACGCAAGTTAAGAGTTTTTTTTTTTCTCGTGAGGAGAGAACCGTTAACTATTCAGAGTGGGTTGAAAATCAGATCCCACTTAAAGGCCGGTTCTGCGTTGCCAATCACTTCAGAGGAGGAACATTTAGCCGTCTGACAGAAATGAGAAACACAGATCCTATGACTAATGAGAACCCAGAGCATTAGCATAGATCAGAATGGAGAGCAGAAGGGTTTGGTTTCCTCTGATGCACAGATGAAGAAGACTTGATTGTCAATGTTTGGGCGGATTGGATCTCTATATCAGCCTGTCAGGCTGTATGATAATCTTCTCTGGTATGTTAAGAGTTTCTGACTCACACTTACAGATTAATTGTGGGAAATACAGCGGGACAAGGGCGGAGGAAATGGTGCGTTTTCGCTGAACACATAACATCATTTAGCTTCAATCACATTCGTATCCTAGCACATGCTGACTGTGGGTGAGCCGACTATCTGTAAAAATAAAAACACTATATAACAGTTGGTTACAAAAACAATTTAAGGCTCGATAGGCCATTAATTAATCAAGATTCACATTTCCCAAAATCTTGAAACAATATTTTCAGCCAAGTTTGCAAACCTTGACAATTTGAAACATGGCTTCAGCCCCCAAAAAGGACCTTCAGAGAAACATGTCTTTGTTTGTCATTCCTGCAGTTTGGTGGGAGGTCTGGAGGCTGGAGGATGCTGGGAAGGAAGAGCTTGTTTGTGTCCCTGGCTGAGCCGTCCTGGATCAACACTGGCTCATTACAGAACACCTTGATCCAAAAGTCTCACTAATTGAGAGCCGGGCCCTAGGCCAATAGCCTCGTAGCCAGTGGGCCGAGAGGACCGGAGCCCCCCATCCCCCCCTCGACACAAACACCCCCCCACCCTTCCTCCCTCAGTCAGTCAGCTCTCACTACTGTAATGATGTTGTGTGCAGTGCAGCTGCTTTTGAATCTCTCTGTCGTATCCGTGCCACCGATTTTGAATCTTTCTGTTGACCAGTAATATTGTCCCTAACATACTGCCTCCTTCCTTTGATCCCTCCTTCCCCAAACACACTTAAAGGATACTTACAAAGTGTAAGTGCACACATTAACTATACGTATGTGAACATACACAATCTGTCCATTTTAAGTACACTTCCAATTGTGTAGAAAAAAGGAAAGTAGATTTTTGTTACGCCTGGGTATCCTTGCTTCTTCTTTGTATCCTTCCTTAAGGATGACAGGAATCGACCATAGTTCTGTGAACTACCTTAGTTCTGTGGTTTAAAAACATGTAATTATACATGTTTTCCGGTTCTCTTCCTCCTTCTTTTCTTTGTCCAAATTCTTACGTGACCCAGTGCACCAGCACACTCTTGCTAAACCCCATTCTGACACCCACAGAGGTACAGAATGAGTGCTTTAGAGATTCAAGATACATATATGAATCCATTTGCTTATTCTCTACTCTTGATGCATGATTCTGTTTAGCCTATGGTCTGAACCTTTCTGTCACCAACTGTCTCTGGAGGAGGGGATCCCTCACTGAATTGCTCTTCTCAAGGTTTCTTCCAATTTTTCTCAATTTGTTTTCCTGGGAATTTCTCCTTGTCTTCCTTGAGGGTTTAGGTTAGATGATGGGCAGTTCTGTGGGAGTATATGAGGCCCCCAATGCTATTGCTTGTAAAAAGGGCTATACAAATAATTGTGTATTTGATTTAATTAATCATCATTTTGTCCTCCTGTTCCCTTGGCAGAACTCCTGCCATCCACGTCCAATATCTCTCCCTCTGTCTTTCCTCTTGTCCTCCATTGCTCTCTCCCTCTGTCTTTCCCATAGTCCTCCACTGCTCTCTCCCTCTGTCTTTCCCCTAGTCCTCCACTGCTCTCTCCCTCTGTCTTTCCCCTAGTCCTCCACTGCTCTCTCCCTCTGTCTTTCCCATAGTCCTCCACTGCTCTCTCCCTCTGTCTTTCCCCTAGTCCTCCACTGCTCTCTCCCACTCAATCCCTTCACCCTTGATTGTTCTTGGTTCAAATTCTGCAACCATTGGAGCTGAATGGAAATATTAAAAGGACACGACTGCATATTTGATCCTTCAATGACTTACACACACATGCACACACATGCACACACGCACCCCTTCATCCTGCTGTGGCAAAGGCAAAATGTGAACTTGTGTGTTCTTGGGAAAATGTGTGATTAGTTTTCAATGTGCGTGAGAAGTATAATGGTTAATAGGGTCCACAGGGTTTAAAACAGAATGCCCACAAAAACAGGACAATTACCAAAGACTATGCATTTTCCAGCACAGACAGGATTTACAGGGACTGTAAGACTAATGGAAAAGTCTCTTGGTTACTTTCCATAGAGAGAAAATAACATTTCTACAATCCCTAAGTGTTTGTCAGTTTCATTAGCTTGAACGAAAACAAAGTCCTTGTCGGCAGGGATGGTGGTGTTGGGGGGCGGGTGGGGGGGCCACTGCACAGATAGAGTAAGTAAATCCAAATACATCAGTAGAGCTGGTGAGACAGAGTCGTGTCTCTCCGTCCTCCTGGCCTTCTCTCCTTTCTCAAGACACCCTCCAGGTTGTGAAGAGCCCATTCTGCCTCACCAAACGCCCCGCCCTGCCTGTCATCTCCGGCCTCTCCAGGAACAGCAGGCCACAATGCATCCTATTTCCACATGAAAAGAGAGAGAGAGAGACGGAGCAGGAGTGCAGGATGTGTGCGCGGGAGGTGGGGGGGGGGGGGGGGGGGTCATGAAGCGTGTGGAGTGCCTTGCCCCTTCCTCCTGTGTTACCATGGGGATCAACTGTACGTAAGCTCTGGGACTCTAATTGGCTAGGAAAGATTCCATTTGGGCTTTCAGAGTCCCACTCCAAGCTTTCTGCCCGACATTGGTCCGGACAAGCTCTTCACTGATCTACTCACCGCAGGAGAAAGGTATAAAAAAAAATCTGAAACCCTACCCAAGCTCCTAAGATGCTTCTAATGGAACTATGCTTTCACATCATTAGCAAGGTGGTATGTCTCCTGCCCACACTTGGTACAGAGAGATGACACTCAGCGATCCATTAAACGAAGCGACTGGATAACACTTCAACAATACTTTTGTGCCGGCTCTGGTTTGTGTTCAAGGTTCTCTCACTAAGCTCCATTCTCTCGTCTTCTGAATGCTGGAGAAATCTCCACACCTCGGTCATGTTGTGCGAGTCAACCTCATCCAGTCTTCAGGCCGACTTCTGATGAGGAGCGGATAGATACAAGTGCTTGACCAAATTAGCAGCTCTCTCTCTTTGCGATTCACCTCCACCTTCCCACCAATCACCAGAAGCCCATGGCTTCGTCAAAACGCTGAAATGCTGTTCGCGAAAGGTTATCATCGCCCCCCGAATCTGCTCGCCCAGTCCTTTCTGTTCCGCAGATGAACAACGGATGAATCTCCAGAAAGATCACTGATCTGCAAGGTCAGGACTGCCTCCACGCCTCTCTGTGGCTGACTACTGAAGGCTGTCGTCTGTCTGTCAGGCGGTTATCTCATCTCAGATGGATTCACAGCGAGCATGGAGAGAGGAAAGCACAATGTTCCCACCAAAAGGCAGAGTATTTGTCTGAGATTTAGACAATACGAATGCAGTGCATACATCTCATTGGCTAAGTGGCTAATTACTGTAAACAATGCGAGGCTGTCTTCCTTCCTTCCTTCCTTTCTCCTGCCCTTCAAGGTAATTATCTTCATCTTCCACAGTGCAATTACTCTGCAGCTGTCCTAAGTCCCTGTTCTGCATCACACCATATTCCACAGCGCTCACACGCATGCACACGCACGTGCACAAACACACACAGAGTCCTGTTTCAAGTCTGCTCAGTAACCATGGCATGGGTGATTTACTGATTGTCCACTGAGCTCGCCCCTGTGCGTCCTTTCCCTCTCTCTTTCCTCTCCTGCATTTTCTTGGATGCACACACTGTTTTACTCCCTCAGCTAACTTTATGCGGTTCTTCCATGGTTTTTGTTTGAATTTGTTTGTACCTCTGTGTTCCCTTTTCTTTAGACTAATGATCAGGGTGAGTGAGTGAGTAAGTGAGTGAGTGAGTAAGTGTGTGAGTGAGTAAGTGTGTGAGTGAGTGAGTGAGAGAGAGAGTGAGTGACGGAAAGATCGACAATTCTCTACTGAAATTAAAGCAGAGACCTATTTTCTGTACGGTTAGACCTATCTTATAGGATGACATGTGGGCTTTGTAGATGTGCTTATTTGCTATTTCTCTTTGTTGTTGACACTGTCAAAGGGACCTGATGTGAGGATCTCTCTGAGGCAGCTGGGCTTGAGGACCAGGGCTACAGCCATGGTCACAGCAGCCAATCATTCACAGAGGCATTTAATTTAGGTGTACAACCTCAGACACACGCACGCACACAAGGAAGCACTGTAGAGTACTTAGAGTTCCAAGGAGCTTCAAACCTGGCAGATCTGTGTGGGTGTTGTCAAGGAGACGGGATTCAAAGAAAGTTTCCATGGGTAAAATGGCTCTAAAATTAGAAAAGAGAGCAAGAGCATGTTTCTCTCCTTTTCGTTCACGGAGATGTTTTCGTTTCGTATTCCTGCTGAGAAAAAAAAGATACTTGCTAAACTCCCCCCCCCCCCCCCCCCCCCAAAAAAAAAAAAAAGAAGCTCACTGTAATTCAAAATGTCGTTCCATTCAAAGAAATGTTCCGTCAGTCTGAAACGATGAACCCTCGCTTCATCAGAGAAACACATAGGGTACTGACATAGAGGACTCAGCCATGTTTCCCTCTCCAGGCCAGCCCTGCTACAGAGCACAGCACCGTGTTGAGCCACACTCAGCCATGTTTCCCTCTCCAGGCCAGCCCTGCTACAGAGCACAGCACCGTGTTGAGCCACACTCAGCCATGTTTCCCTCTCCAGGCCAGCCCTGCTACAGAGCACAGCACCGTGTTGAGCCACACTCAGCCATGTTTCCCTCTCCAGGCCAGCCCTGCTACAGAGCACAGCACCGTGTTGAGCCACACTCAGCCATGTTTCCCTCTCCAGGCCAGCCCTGCTACAGAGCACAGCACCGTGTTGAGCCACACTCAGCCATGTTTCCCTCTCCAGGCCAGCCCTGCTACAGAGCACAGCACCGTGTTGAGCCACACTCAGCCATGTTTCCCTCTCCAGGCCAGCCCTGCTACAGAGCACAGCACCGTGTTGAGCCACACTCAGCCATGTTTCCCTCTCCAGGCCAGCCCTGCTACAGAGCACAGCACCGTGTTGAGCCACACTCAGCCATGTTTCCCTCTCCAGGCCAGCCCTGCTACAGAGCACAGCACCGTGTTGAGCCACACTCAGCCATGTTTCCCTCTCCAGGCCAGCCCTGCTACAGAGCACAGCACCGTGTTGAGCCACACTCAGCCATGTTTCCCTCTCCAGGCCAGCCCTGCTACAGAGCACAGCACCGTGTTGAGCCACACTCAGCCATGTTTCCCTCTCCAGGCCAGCCCTGCTACAGAGCACAGCACCGTGTTGAGCCACACAACTAGAATAGTTCTGACAGGCTCTCAGGGGTTCTGACACACCCGCATATCATAACAGGCAGAACATCCAAATATTTGGTTCTTTAAATGAATACGCATTACAATGGTTTTTTTCGTCTTCCTTTTTTCCCCTCGTCAGTCTGTGTTCCACGTGAAAGATTGATACTGTGTTCCTCACTGAGAAAACTGGAGAACACGCTGTGATGGATTGCTTCCCTCATCCATCTTTCATCACTCGAAAACACACCGTCAATGATCCCAACTTCTACAAAGGATACACGTGGAGATCATTTTCAGTTGTAGTCTAGGCCCCCCTCACTGGCAGAAGTTGCGGCGATATTGGATCCACAACGAGCAATGAAACCCACTGGTTTATTCGTCTTTCCCTTGTCATGTGGAGATGACGCGTACTGCTGCCTCGCTTCAAATAGATCTGCTCCCTCACAAAGAACGACTGATTGCCGTTTCCTCGCTGACTGTTCTTCTCGCTACGGCTGCTTTTGTGGACAGCTGATATCTGATTTGTTGTGAGCCGCAACGGGACTTTTCTACAGCTTGTAGGGAAGGGGAAGCAACCCCCCCAACCCCCCCCCCAAAAAAAGAGAAGTGGGGATTAAAAGGAATGAAAAGAGACAGATATGCTATCCGATGTGTGTTGTCTACAGGCGCTACAGAGAGAACAGAAAAGATTGGATGACAATCGAAGGGAAGAGAATGCCAATACGTGGTCGAGTTTATGTACTCAACGTCAAGACGGTTCACTTTAGAAGGGAGTTTGAAATCAAAGATCCTTGATCTCCCTTCGCAAACCACACAAAGACAAGGGCTGCCATGCCTTCTCAGTGCAGCAAATTGCACCCCCCCGCTGAGAATCAGTCCGAACACAGCCGGGCACCGCGACGTCGTCACAGCGTCTCTCCAAAACGGTCAAACGTCAGTTCGAGGGACGAAAACAACAGAGGCTGCTGCCGTTGAATGGCATCAGAGGATTGTGAGCCGGGAGTCAGCGGACCAATCAGCAGTGGCGCCTGGCCCTCTTACCGGTGATCAGATGGCGGGTTCTGACGGAGGTGCGAATGTCGCCCCTT
>NW_027120597.1:5000-7500 GCF_038355195.1 Osmerus mordax
CCTCAAACGAGCAGTTTTGCCCCCGAACGTGGGATTTGGCTGGGGACGGTTTCTATATTCAAGTTGGGATGGGGGGCACCGAGGTGAGTGGTGGTTGTCCCCGAAAAAGCCCTCCCCTTTTCCGTAGCCCCGTTTAAAGTTTTGTTTGGGCTCCTGTTCAGCGGGGATGCGCGTGCGCGTGGCAACCTTGACACGCCCGTGTTCCCCTGGACCAGACCTTTCTAACGCCGCCTGAGTTAAGGTGCTACGACGTCCCTAAGTGGAGATGCCTGTAAATGAACACCTTTTCCCAACTTTGCACGTTTCCAGCTTGAGAGGAAAAGGGGCTTAAAATTCACAGTTATTCGCCCGAACGTGGGATTTCGCTGGGGACGGTTTCTAAGTTCAAGTTGGGATGGGGGGCACCGAGGTGAGTGGTGGTTGTCCCCGAAAAAGCCCTCCCCTTTTCCGTAGCCCCGTTTAAAGTTTTGTTTGGGCTCCTGTTCAGCGGGGAAGCGCGTGCGCGTGGCAACCTTGACACGCCCGTGTTCCCCTGGACCAGACCTTTCTAACGCCGCCTGAGTTAAGGTGCTACGACGTCCCCAAGTGGGGATGCCTGTAAATGAACACCTTTTCCCAACTTTGAATGTAAGTTTCCAGTATCATTGAAAATGTGGCCTCAAACGTGCAGTTTTGCCCCCGAACGTGGGATTTGGCTGGGGACGGTTTCTAAATTCAAGTTGGGATGGGGGGCACCGAGGTGAGTGGTGGTTGTCCCCGAAAAAGCCCTCCCCTTTTCCGTAGCCCCGTTTAAAGTTTTGTTTGGGCTCCTGTTCAACGGGGATGCGCGTGCGCGTGGCAAACATGACACGCCCGTGTTCCCCTGGACCAGACCTTTCTAACGCCACCTGAGTTAAGGTGCTACGACGTCCCCAAGTGGGGATGCCTCTAAATGAAGCCAATTTCTCCTATTTGAATGCACTCTCCCAGCCCAGAGAGGCATGTGCCTTAAAATTCACAGTTATTCACCCGAACGTGGGATTTTGTTGAGGACGGTTTCTAAATTCAAGTTGGAACAGGGGGCACCGACGTGAGTGGTGTTTGTCCCCGAAAAAGCTCTCCCCTTTTCCGTAGCCCCGTTTAAAGTTTTGTTTGGGCTCCTGTTTAGCGGGGATGCGCGTGCGCGTGGCAACCTTGACACGCCCGTGTTCCCCTGGACCAGACCTTTCTAACGCCGCCTGAGTTAAGGTGCTACGACGTCCCTAAGTGGAGATGCCTGTAAATGAACACCTTTTCCCAACTTTGAATGTAAGTTTCCAGTATCATTGAAAATGTGGCCTCAAACGAGCAGTTTTGCCCCCGAACGTGGGATTTGGCTGGGGACGGTTTCTAAATTCAAGTTGGGATGGGGGGAACCGAGGTGAGTGGTGGTTGTCCCCGAAAAAGCCCTCCCCTTTTCCGTAGCCCCGTTTAAAGTTTTGTTTGGGCTCCTGTTCAGCGGGGATGCGCGTGCGCGTGGCAAACATGACACGCCCGTGTTCCCCTGGACCAGACCTTTCTAACGCCACCTGAGTTAAGGTGCTACGACGTCCCCAAGTGGGGATGCCTCTAAATGAAGCCAATTTCTCCTATTTGAATGCACTCTCCCAGCCCAGAGAGGCATGTGCCTTAAAATTCACAGTTATTCACCCGAACGTGGGATTTTGTTGAGGACGGTTTCTAAATTCAAGTTGGAACAGGGGGCACCGACGTGAGTGGTGTTTGTCCCCGAAAAAGCTCTCCCCTTTTCCGTAGCCCCGTTTAAAGTTTTGTTTGGGCTCCTGTTTAGCGGGGATGCGCGTGCGCGTGGCAACCTTGACACGCCCGTGTTCCCCTGGACCAGACCTTTCTAACGCCGCCTGAGTTAAGGTGCTACGACGTCCCTAAGTGGAGATGCCTGTAAATGAACACCTTTTCCCAACTTTGAATGTAAGTTTCCAGTATCATTGAAAATGTGGCCTCAAACGAGCAGTTTTGCCCCCGAACGTGGGATTTGGCTGGGGACGGTTTCTAAATTCAAGTTGGGATGGGGGGAACCGAGGTGAGTGGTGGTTGTCCCCGAAAAAGCCCTCCCCTTTTCCGTAGCCCCGTTTAAAGTTTTGTTTGGGCTCCTGTTCAGCGGGGATGCGCGTGCGCGTGGCAAACATGACACGCCCGTGTTCCCCTGGACCAGACCTTTCTAACGCCACCTGAGTTAAGGTGCTACGACGTCCCCAAGTGGGGATGCCTCTAAATGAAGCCAATTTCTCCTATTTGAATGCACTCTCCCAGCCCAGAGAGGCATGTGCCTTAAAATTCACAGTTATTCACCCGAACGTGGGATTTTGTTGAGGACGGTTTCTAAATTCAAGTTGGAACAGGGGGCACCGACGTGAGTGGTGTTTGTCCCCGAAAAAGCTCTCCCCTTTTCCGTAGCCCCGTTTAAAGTTTTGTTTGGGCTCCTGTTTAGCGGGGATGCGCGTGCGCGTGGCAACCTTGACAC
>NW_027120597.1:20000-22500 GCF_038355195.1 Osmerus mordax
TAAGGTGCTACGACGTCCCTAAGTGGAGATGCCTGTAAATGAACACCTTTTCCCAACTTTGAATGTAAGTTTCCAGTATCATTGAAAATGTGGCCTCAAACGAGCAGTTTTGCCCCCGAACGTGGGATTTGGCTGGGGACGGTTTCTAAATTCAAGTTGGGATGGGGGGAACCGAGGTGAGTGGTGGTTGTCCCCGAAAAAAGCCCTCCCCTTTTCCGTAGCCCCGTTTAAAGTTTTGTTTGGGCTCCTGTTCAGCGGGGATGCGCGTGCGCGTGGCAACCTTGACACGCCCGTGTTCCCCTGGACCAGACCTTTCTAACGCCACCCGAGTCAAGGTGCTACGACGTCCCTAAATGGGGATGCCTGTAGATGAGCACATTTTCCCAGCTTTGAATGTAAGTTTCCAGCATCATTGAAAATGTGGCCTCAACGTGCAGTTTTGCGCCCGAACGTGGGATTTTGTTGAGGACGGTTTCTAAATTCAAGTTAGCATAAGGGGCACACGTGTGAGTTGTTATTTTCCCAGGATTGATGGTTTCCAATTCGGTAGCTCCGTTTAAAGTTTTGTTTGGGCTCCTGTTTAGCGGGGATGCGCGTGCGCGTGGCAACCTTGACACGCCCGTGTTCCCCTGGACCAGACCTTTCCAACGCCACCCGAGTCAAGGTGCTACGACGTCCCTAAGTGGGGATGCCTGTAGATGAGCACATTTTCCCAGCTTTGAATGTAAGTTTCCAGCATCATTGAAAATGTGGCCTCAAACGTGCAGTTTTGCGCCCGAACGTGGGATTTTGTTGAGGACGGTTTCTAAATTCAAGTTAGCATAAGGGGCACACGTGTGCAGTTGTTATTTTCCCAGGATTGATGGTTTCCAATTCGGTAGCTCCGTTTAAAGTTTTGTTTTGGCCCCTGTTTAGCGGGGATGCGCGTGCGCGTGGCAAACTTGACACGCCCGTGTTCCCCTGGACCAGACCTTTCCAACGCCACCCGAGTTAAGGTGCTACGACGTCCCTAAGTGGAGATGCCTCTAAATGAAGCCAATTTCTCCTATTTGAATGCACTCTCCCAGCCCAGAGAGGCATGTGCCTTAAAATTCACAGTTATTCACCCGAACGTGGGATTTTGTTGAGGACGGTTTCTAAAGTTGGAACAGGGGGCACCGACGTGAGTGGTGTTTGTCCCCGAAAAAGCTCTCCCCTTTTCCGTAGCCCCGTTTAAAGTTTTGTTTGGGCTCCTGTTTAGCGGGGATGCGCGTGCGCGTGGCAACCTTGACACGCCCGTGTTCCCCTGGACCAGACCTTTCTAACGCCGCCTGAGTTAAGGTGCTACGACGTCCCTAAGTGGAGATGCCTGTAAATGAACACCTTTTCCCAACTTTGAATGTAAGTTTCCAGTATCATTGAAAATGTGGCCTCAAACGAGCAGTTTTGCCCCCGAACGTGGGATTTGGCTGGGGACGGTTTCTAAATTCAAGTTGGGATGGGGGGAACCGAGGTGAGTGGTGGTTGTCCCCGAAAAAGCCCTCCCCTTTTCCGTAGCCCCGTTTAAAGTTTTGTTTGGGCTCCTGTTCAGCGGGGATGCGCGTGCGCGTGGCAAACATGACACGCCCGTGTTCCCCTGGACCAGACCTTTCTAACGCCACCTGAGTTAAGGTGCTACGACGTCCCCAAGTGGGGATGCCTCTAAATGAAGCCAATTTCTCCTATTTGAATGCACTCTCCCAGCCCAGAGAGGCATGTGCCTTAAAATTCACAGTTATTCACCCGAACGTGGGATTTTGTTGAGGACGGTTTCTAAATTCAAGTTGGAACAGGGGGCACCGACGTGAGTGGTGTTTGTCCCCGAAAAAGCTCTCCCCTTTTCCGTAGCCCCGTTTAAAGTTTTGTTTGGGCTCCTGTTTAGCGGGGATGCGCGTGCGCGTGGCAACCTTGACACGCCCGTGTTCCCCTGGACCAGACCTTTCCAACGCCACCCGAGTCAAGGTGCTACGACGTCCCTAAGTGGGGATGCCTGTAGATGAGCACATTTTCCCAGCTTTGAATGTAAGTTTCCAGCATCATTGAAAATGTGGCCTCAAACGTGCAGTTTTGCGCCCGAACGTGGGATTTTGTTGAGGACGGTTTCTAAATTCAAGTTAGCATAAGGGGCACACGTGTGAGTTGTTATTTTCCCAGGATTGATGGTTTCCAATTCGGTAGCTCCGTTTAAAGTTTTGTTTTGGCCCCTGTTTAGCGGGGATGCGCGTGCGCGTGGCAAACTTGACACGCCCGTGTTCCCCTGGACCAGACCTTTCCAACGCCACCCGAGTCAAGGTGCTACGACGTCCCTAAGTGGGGATGCCTGTAGATGAGCACATTTTCCCAGCTTTGAATGTAAGTTTCCAGCATCATTGAAAATGTGGCCTCAAACGTGCAGTTTTGCGCCCGAACGTGGGATTTTGTTGAGGACGGTTTCTAAATTCAAGTTAGCATAAGGGGCACACGTGTGAGTTGTTATTTTCCC
>NW_027120597.1:32500-40000 GCF_038355195.1 Osmerus mordax
CCCCGGGGCTCCCAACTTTTGCAGTGTGAGAGTGTGTTTGACTTGTATTTTGTGGGTGTCAAATGCACCGTTTGGCGCCCGAACGTGTGATTTGGCTGGGGATGGTTTTGTTCTTCAAGTGAGGGCAAGGGGCAGCGGTGTGTGTGGTTATTTTCCCCGAAAAAAGTGTCCCCATTTCGGTGTGCGCGTTTGAAAATTTGTTTCGCTCGCAGCGTCGCGGAGATGCGCGTGCGCGTGGCAACCTTGACACCCCCGTGTTCCCCTGGACCAGACCTTTCCAACGCCGCCTGAGTTAAGGTGCTACGACGTCCCTAAGTGGAGATGCCTCTAAATGAACACCTTTTCCCAACTTTGCACGTTTCCAGCTTGAGAGGAAAAGGGGCTTAAAATTCACAGTTATTCGCCCGAACGTGGGATTTGGCTGGGGACGGTTTCTATATTCAAGTTGGGATGGGGGGCACCGAGGTGAGTGGTGTTTGTCCCCGAAAAAAGTGTCCCCATTTCGGTGTGCGCGTTTGAAAATTTGTTTCGCTCGCAGCGTCGCGGAGATGCGCGTGCGCGTGGCAACCTTGACACCCCCGTGTTCCCCTGGACCAGACCTTTCCAACGCCGCCTGAGTTAAGGTGCTACGACGTCCCTAAGTGGAGATGCCTCTAAATGAACACCTTTTCCCAACTTTGCACGTTTCCAGCTTGAGAGAAAAAGGGGCTTAAAATTCACAGTTATTCGCCCGAACGTGGGATTTCGCTGGGGACGGTTTCTAAGTTCAAGTTGGGACGGGGGGCACCGAGGTGAGTGGTGGTTGTCCCCGAAAAAGCCCTCCCCTTTTCCGTAGCCCCGTTTAAAGTTTTGTTTGGGCTCCTGTTCAGCGGGGAAGCGCGTGCGCGTGGCAACCTTGACACCCCCGTGTTCCCCTGGACCAGACCTTTCCAACGCCGCCTGAGTTAAGGTGCTACGACGTCCCTAAGTGGAGATGCCTCTAAATGAACACCTTTTCCCAACTTTGCACGTTTCCAGCTTGAGAGGAAAAGGGGCTTAAAATTCACAGTTATTCGCCCGAACGTGGGATTTGGCTGGGGACGGTTTCTATATTCAAGTTGGGATGGGGGGCACCGAGGTGAGTGGTGGTTGTCCCCGAAAAAGCCCTCCCCTTTTCCGTAGCCCCGTTTAAAGTTCTGTTTGGGCTCCTGTTCAGCGGGGAAGCGCGTGCGCGTGGCAAACTTGACACCCCCGTGTTCCCCTGGTCCAGACCTTTCTAACGCCGCCTGAGTCAAGGTGCTACGACGTCCCCAAGTGGGGATGCCTGTAGATGAGCACATTTTCCCAACTTTGAATGTAAGTTTCCAGTATCATTGAAAATGTGGCCTCAAACGAGCAGTTTTGCCCCCGAACGTGGGATTTGGCTGGGGACGGTTTCTATATTCAAGTTGGGATGGGGGGCACCGAGGTGAGTGGTGGTTGTCCCCGAAAAAGCCCTCCCCTTTTCCGTAGCCCCGTTTAAAGTTTTGTTTGGGCTCCTGTTCAGCGGGGATGCGCGTGCGCGTGGCAACCTTGACACGCCCGTGTTCCCCTGGACCAGACCTTTCTAACGCCGCCTGAGTTAAGGTGCTACGACGTCCCTAAGTGGAGATGCCTGTAAATGAACACCTTTTCCCAACTTTGCACGTTTCCAGCTTGAGAGGAAAAGGGGCTTAAAATTCACAGTTATTCGCCCGAACGTGGGATTTCGCTGGGGACGGTTTCTAAGTTCAAGTTGGGATGGGGGGCACCGAGGTGAGTGGTGGTTGTCCCCGAAAAAGCCCTCCCCTTTTCCGTAGCCCCGTTTAAAGTTTTGTTTGGGCTCCTGTTCAGCGGGGAAGCGCGTGCGCGTGGCAACCTTGACACGCCCGTGTTCCCCTGGACCAGACCTTTCTAACGCCGCCTGAGTTAAGGTGCTACGACGTCCCCAAGTGGGGATGCCTGTAAATGAACACCTTTTCCCAACTTTGAATGTAAGTTTCCAGTATCATTGAAAATGTGGCCTCAAACGTGCAGTTTTGCCCCCGAACGTGGGATTTGGCTGGGGACGGTTTCTAAATTCAAGTTGGGATGGGGGGCACCGAGGTGAGTGGTGGTTGTCCCCGAAAAAGCCCTCCCCTTTTCCGTAGCCCCGTTTAAAGTTTTGTTTGGGCTCCTGTTCAACGGGGATGCGCGTGCGCGTGGCAAACATGACACGCCCGTGTTCCCCTGGACCAGACCTTTCTAACGCCACCTGAGTTAAGGTGCTACGACGTCCCCAAGTGGGGATGCCTCTAAATGAAGCCAATTTCTCCTATTTGAATGCACTCTCCCAGCCCAGAGAGGCATGTGCCTTAAAATTCACAGTTATTCACCCGAACGTGGGATTTTGTTGAGGACGGTTTCTAAATTCAAGTTGGAACAGGGGGCACCGACGTGAGTGGTGTTTGTCCCCGAAAAAGCTCTCCCCTTTTCCGTAGCCCCGTTTAAAGTTTTGTTTGGGCTCCTGTTTAGCGGGGATGCGCGTGCGCGTGGCAACCTTGACACGCCCGTGTTCCCCTGGACCAGACCTTTCTAACGCCGCCTGAGTTAAGGTGCTACGACGTCCCTAAGTGGAGATG
The DNA here is from genome assembly GCF_038355195.1 of Osmerus mordax. NCBI lineage: Eukaryota > Metazoa > Chordata > Actinopteri > Osmeriformes > Osmeridae > Osmerus > Osmerus mordax. The sequence goes on from NW_027120597.1 coordinate 35,119, forward strand.
CCTGTAAATGAACACCTTTTCCCAACTTTGAATGTAAGTTTCCAGTATCATTGAAAATGTGGCCTCAAACGAGCAGTTTTGCCCCCGAACGTGGGATTTGGCTGGGGACGGTTTCTAAATTCAAGTTGGGATGGGGGGAACCGAGGTGAGTGGTGGTTGTCCCCGAAAAAGCCCTCCCCTTTTCCGTAGCCCCGTTTAAAGTTTTGTTTGGGCTCCTGTTCAGCGGGGATGCGCGTGCGCGTGGCAAACATGACACGCCCGTGTTCCCCTGGACCAGACCTTTCTAACGCCACCTGAGTTAAGGTGCTACGACGTCCCCAAGTGGGGATGCCTCTAAATGAAGCCAATTTCTCCTATTTGAATGCACTCTCCCAGCCCAGAGAGGCATGTGCCTTAAAATTCACAGTTATTCACCCGAACGTGGGATTTTGTTGAGGACGGTTTCTAAATTCAAGTTGGAACAGGGGGCACCGACGTGAGTGGTGTTTGTCCCCGAAAAAGCTCTCCCCTTTTCCGTAGCCCCGTTTAAAGTTTTGTTTGGGCTCCTGTTTAGCGGGGATGCGCGTGCGCGTGGCAACCTTGACACGCCCGTGTTCCCCTGGACCAGACCTTTCTAACGCCGCCTGAGTTAAGGTGCTACGACGTCCCTAAGTGGAGATGCCTGTAAATGAACACCTTTTCCCAACTTTGAATGTAAGTTTCCAGTATCATTGAAAATGTGGCCTCAAACGAGCAGTTTTGCCCCCGAACGTGGGATTTGGCTGGGGACGGTTTCTAAATTCAAGTTGGGATGGGGGGAACCGAGGTGAGTGGTGGTTGTCCCCGAAAAAGCCCTCCCCTTTTCCGTAGCCCCGTTTAAAGTTTTGTTTGGGCTCCTGTTCAACGGGGATGCGCGTGCGCGTGGCAAACATGACACGCCCGTGTTCCCCTGGACCAGACCTTTCTAACGCCACCTGAGTTAAGGTGCTACGACGTCCCCAAGTGGGGATGCCTCTAAATGAAGCCAATTTCTCCTATTTGAATGCACTCTCCCAGCCCAGAGAGGCATGTGCCTTAAAATTCACAGTTATTCACCCGAACGTGGGATTTTGTTGAGGACGGTTTCTAAATTCAAGTTGGAACAGGGGGCACCGACGTGAGTGGTGTTTGTCCCCGAAAAAGCTCTCCCCTTTTCCGTAGCCCCGTTTAAAGTTTTGTTTGGGCTCCTGTTTAGCGGGGATGCGCGTGCGCGTGGCAACCTTGACACGCCCGTGTTCCCCTGGACCAGACCTTTCTAACGCCGCCTGAGTTAAGGTGCTACGACGTCCCTAAGTGGAGATGCCTGTAAATGAACACCTTTTCCCAACTTTGAATGTAAGTTTCCAGTATCATTGAAAATGTGGCCTCAAACGAGCAGTTTTGCCCCCGAACGTGGGATTTGGCTGGGGACGGTTTCTAAATTCAAGTTGGGATGGGGGGAACCGAGGTGAGTGGTGGTTGTCCCCGAAAAAGCCCTCCCCTTTTCCGTAGCCCCGTTTAAAGTTTTGTTTGGGCTCCTGTTCAGCGGGGATGCGCGTGCGCGTGGCAAACATGACACGCCCGTGTTCCCCTGGACCAGACCTTTCTAACGCCACCTGAGTTAAGGTGCTACGACGTCCCCAAGTGGGGATGCCTCTAAATGAAGCCAATTTCTCCTATTTGAATGCACTCTCCCAGCCCAGAGAGGCATGTGCCTTAAAATTCACAGTTATTCACCCGAACGTGGGATTTTGTTGAGGACGGTTTCTAAATTCAAGTTGGAACAGGGGGCACCGACGTGAGTGGTGTTTGTCCCCGAAAAAGCTCTCCCCTTTTCCGTAGCCCCGTTTAAAGTTTTGTTTGGGCTCCTGTTTAGCGGGGATGCGCGTGCGCGTGGCAACCTTGACACGCCCGTGTTCCCCTGGACCAGACCTTTCTAACGCCGCCTGAGTTAAGGTGCTACGACGTCCCTAAGTGGAGATGCCTGTAAATGAACACCTTTTCCCAACTTTGAATGTAAGTTTCCAGTATCATTGAAAATGTGGCCTCAAACGAGCAGTTTTGCCCCCGAACGTGGGATTTGGCTGGGGACGGTTTCTAAATTCAAGTTGGGATGGGGGGAACCGAGGTGAGTGGTGGTTGTCCCCGAAAAAGCCCTCCCCTTTTCCGTAGCCCCGTTTAAAGTTTTGTTTGGGCTCCTGTTCAGCGGGGATGCGCGTGCGCGTGGCAAACATGACACGCCCGTGTTCCCCTGGACCAGACCTTTCTAACGCCACCTGAGTTAAGGTGCTACGACGTCCCCAAGTGGGGATGCCTCTAAATGAAGCCAATTTCTCCTATTTGAATGCACTCTCCCAGCCCAGAGAGGCATGTGCCTTAAAATTCACAGTTATTCACCCGAACGTGGGATTTTGTTGAGGACGGTTTCTAAATTCAAGTTGGAACAGGGGGCACCGACGTGAGTGGTGTTTGTCCCCGAAAAAGCTCTCCCCTTTTCCGTAGCCCCGTTTAAAGTTTTGTTTGGGCTCCTGTTTAGCGGGGATGCGCGTGCGCGTGGCAACCTTGACACGCCCGTGTTCCCCTGGACCAGACCTTTCCAACGCCACCCGAGTCAAGGTGCTACGACGTCCCTAAGTGGGGATGCCTGTAGATGAGCACATTTTCCCAGCTTTGAATGTAAGTTTCCAGCATCATTGAAAATGTGGCCTCAAACGTGCAGTTTTGCGCCCGAACGTGGGATTTTGTTGAGGACGGTTTCTAAATTCAAGTTAGCATAAGGGGCACACGTGTGAGTTGTTATTTTCCCAGGATTGATGGTTTCCAATTCGGTAGCTCCGTTTAAAGTTTTGTTTTGGCCCCTGTTTAGCGGGGATGCGCGTGCGCGTGGCAAACTTGACACGCCCGTGTTCCCCTGGACCAGACCTTTCCAACGCCACCCGAGTCAAGGTGCTACGACGTCCCTAAGTGGAGATGCCTGTAAATGAACACCTTTTCCCAACTTTGAATGTAAGTTTCCAGTATCATTGAAAATGTGGCCTCAAACGAGCAGTTTTGCCCCCGAACGTGGGATTTGGCTGGGGACGGTTTCTAAATTCAAGTTGGGATGGGGGGAACCGAGGTGAGTGGTGGTTGTCCCCGAAAAAGCCCTCCCCTTTTCCGTAGCCCCGTTTAAAGTTTTGTTTGGGCTCCTGTTCAGCGGGGATGCGCGTGCGCGTGGCAAACATGACACGCCCGTGTTCCCCTGGACCAGACCTTTCTAACGCCACCTGAGTTAAGGTGCTACGACGTCCCCAAGTGGGGATGCCTCTAAATGAAGCCAATTTCTCCTATTTGAATGCACTCTCCCAGCCCAGAGAGGCATGTGCCTTAAAATTCACAGTTATTCACCCGAACGTGGGATTTTGTTGAGGACGGTTTCTAAATTCAAGTTGGAACAGGGGGCACCGACGTGAGTGGTGTTTGTCCCCGAAAAAGCTCTCCCCTTTTCCGTAGCCCCGTTTAAAGTTTTGTTTGGGCTCCTGTTTAGCGGGGATGCGCGTGCGCGTGGCAACCTTGACACGCCCGTGTTCCCCTGGACCAGACCTTTCCAACGCCACCCGAGTCAAGGTGCTACGACGTCCCTAAGTGGGGATGCCTGTAGATGAGCACATTTTCCCAGCTTTGAATGTAAGTTTCCAGCATCATTGAAAATGTGGCCTCAAACGTGCAGTTTTGCGCCCGAACGTGGGATTTTGTTGAGGACGGTTTCTAAATTCAAGTTAGCATAAGGGGCACACGTGTGAGTTGTTATTTTCCCAGGATTGATGGTTTCCAATTCGGTAGCTCCGTTTAAAGTTTTGTTTTGGCCCCTGTTTAGCGGGGATGCGCGTGCGCGTGGCAAACTTGACACGCCCGTGTTCCCCTGGACCAGACCTTTCCAACGCCACCCGAGTCAAGGTGCTACGACGTCCCTAAGTGGGGATGCCTGTAGATGAGCACATTTTCCCAGCTTTGAATGTAAGTTTCCAGCATCATTGAAAATGTGGCCTCAAACGTGCAGTTTTGCGCCCGAACGTGGGATTTTGTTGAGGACGGTTTCTAAATTCAAGTTAGCATAAGGGGCACACGTGTGAGTTGTTATTTTCCCAGGATTGATGGTTTCCAATTCGGTAGCTCCGTTTAAAGTTTTGTTTTGGCCCCTGTTTAGCGGGGATGCGCGTGCGCGTGGCAAACTTGACACGCCCGTGTTCCCCTGGACCAGACCTTTCCAACGCCACCCGAGTTAAGGTGCTACGACGTCCCTAAGTGGAGATGCCTCTAAATGAAGCCAATTTCTCCTATTTGAATGCACTCTCCCAGCCCAGAGAGGCATGTGCCTTAAAATTCACAGTTATTCACCCGAACGTGGGATTTTGTTGAGGACGGTTTCTAAATTCAAGTTAGAATAAGGGGCACACGTGTGAGTTGTTATTTTCCCAGGATTGATGATTTCCAATTCGGTAGCTCCGTTTAAAGTTTTGTTTCGCTTCCCGTTTTCGTTGCGTAGCTCTGATTTGGCTGGGGATAGTTTTATACACTGCTTTAGAGTAAGACACATACGTGCGAGTTGTTTTCACATTGGAATTGACGATAGCCATTTCGGTGTTGACGTTTAACGTTTTCTTTCGCTTCCCGTTTCCGTTTTATCCAACCGATTTCGCTGGGGACAGTTTTGTTATTTAAGTTGGAGTGAGACGCAGCGACGTGCGTTGAAATTTCCGCCCTATCTGCGACGGTTCACGGTTGTAGCTCCGATTGAAGTTTTCTTTTGCTTCCCGTTTCGCGCACGCGCACGTGCGCGTTATTAGTCCCGGTTTTCCGTGTGCCCCCGGTTAATACCTTTCGAATGAGCCTATTTTGATCAAAA
>NW_027120597.1:50000-53291 GCF_038355195.1 Osmerus mordax
TCTAAGTTCAAGTTGGGACGGGGGGCACCGAGGTGAGTGGTGGTTGTCCCCGAAAAAGCCCTCCCCTTTTCCGTAGCCCCGTTTAAAGTTTTGTTTGGGCTCCTGTTCAGCGGGGAAGCGCGTGCGCGTGGCAACCTTGACACCCCCGTGTTCCCCTGGACCAGACCTTTCCAACGCCGCCTGAGTTAAGGTGCTACGACGTCCCTAAGTGGAGATGCCTCTAAATGAACACCTTTTCCCAACTTTGCACGTTTCCAGCTTGAGAGGAAAAGGGGCTTAAAATTCACAGTTATTCGCCCGAACGTGGGATTTGGCTGGGGACGGTTTCTATATTCAAGTTGGGATGGGGGGCACCGAGGTGAGTGGTGGTTGTCCCCGAAAAAGCCCTCCCCTTTTCCGTAGCCCCGTTTAAAGTTCTGTTTGGGCTCCTGTTCAGCGGGGAAGCGCGTGCGCGTGGCAAACTTGACACCCCCGTGTTCCCCTGGTCCAGACCTTTCTAACGCCGCCTGAGTCAAGGTGCTACGACGTCCCCAAGTGGGGATGCCTGTAGATGAGCACATTTTCCCAACTTTGAATGTAAGTTTCCAGTATCATTGAAAATGTGGCCTCAAACGAGCAGTTTTGCCCCCGAACGTGGGATTTGGCTGGGGACGGTTTCTATATTCAAGTTGGGATGGGGGGCACCGAGGTGAGTGGTGGTTGTCCCCGAAAAAGCCCTCCCCTTTTCCGTAGCCCCGTTTAAAGTTTTGTTTGGGCTCCTGTTCAGCGGGGATGCGCGTGCGCGTGGCAACCTTGACACGCCCGTGTTCCCCTGGACCAGACCTTTCTAACGCCGCCTGAGTTAAGGTGCTACGACGTCCCTAAGTGGAGATGCCTGTAAATGAACACCTTTTCCCAACTTTGCACGTTTCCAGCTTGAGAGGAAAAGGGGCTTAAAATTCACAGTTATTCGCCCGAACGTGGGATTTCGCTGGGGACGGTTTCTAAGTTCAAGTTGGGATGGGGGGCACCGAGGTGAGTGGTGGTTGTCCCCGAAAAAGCCCTCCCCTTTTCCGTAGCCCCGTTTAAAGTTTTGTTTGGGCTCCTGTTCAGCGGGGAAGCGCGTGCGCGTGGCAACCTTGACACGCCCGTGTTCCCCTGGACCAGACCTTTCTAACGCCGCCTGAGTTAAGGTGCTACGACGTCCCCAAGTGGGGATGCCTGTAAATGAACACCTTTTCCCAACTTTGAATGTAAGTTTCCAGTATCATTGAAAATGTGGCCTCAAACGTGCAGTTTTGCCCCCGAACGTGGGATTTGGCTGGGGACGGTTTCTAAATTCAAGTTGGGATGGGGGGCACCGAGGTGAGTGGTGGTTGTCCCCGAAAAAGCCCTCCCCTTTTCCGTAGCCCCGTTTAAAGTTTTGTTTGGGCTCCTGTTCAACGGGGATGCGCGTGCGCGTGGCAAACATGACACGCCCGTGTTCCCCTGGACCAGACCTTTCTAACGCCACCTGAGTTAAGGTGCTACGACGTCCCCAAGTGGGGATGCCTCTAAATGAAGCCAATTTCTCCTATTTGAATGCACTCTCCCAGCCCAGAGAGGCATGTGCCTTAAAATTCACAGTTATTCACCCGAACGTGGGATTTTGTTGAGGACGGTTTCTAAATTCAAGTTGGAACAGGGGGCACCGACGTGAGTGGTGTTTGTCCCCGAAAAAGCTCTCCCCTTTTCCGTAGCCCCGTTTAAAGTTTTGTTTGGGCTCCTGTTTAGCGGGGATGCGCGTGCGCGTGGCAACCTTGACACGCCCGTGTTCCCCTGGACCAGACCTTTCTAACGCCGCCTGAGTTAAGGTGCTACGACGTCCCTAAGTGGAGATGCCTGTAAATGAACACCTTTTCCCAACTTTGAATGTAAGTTTCCAGTATCATTGAAAATGTGGCCTCAAACGAGCAGTTTTGCCCCCGAACGTGGGATTTGGCTGGGGACGGTTTCTAAATTCAAGTTGGGATGGGGGGAACCGAGGTGAGTGGTGGTTGTCCCCGAAAAAGCCCTCCCCTTTTCCGTAGCCCCGTTTAAAGTTTTGTTTGGGCTCCTGTTCAGCGGGGATGCGCGTGCGCGTGGCAAACATGACACGCCCGTGTTCCCCTGGACCAGACCTTTCTAACGCCACCTGAGTTAAGGTGCTACGACGTCCCCAAGTGGGGATGCCTCTAAATGAAGCCAATTTCTCCTATTTGAATGCACTCTCCCAGCCCAGAGAGGCATGTGCCTTAAAATTCACAGTTATTCACCCGAACGTGGGATTTTGTTGAGGACGGTTTCTAAATTCAAGTTGGAACAGGGGGCACCGACGTGAGTGGTGTTTGTCCCCGAAAAAGCTCTCCCCTTTTCCGTAGCCCCGTTTAAAGTTTTGTTTGGGCTCCTGTTTAGCGGGATGCGCGTGCGCGTGGCAACCTTGACACGCCCGTGTTCCCCTGGACCAGACCTTTCTAACGCCGCCTGAGTTAAGGTGCTACGACGTCCCTAAGTGGAGATGCCTGTAAATGAACACCTTTTCCCAACTTTGAATGTAAGTTTCCAGTATCATTGAAAATGTGGCCTCAAACGAGCAGTTTTGCCCCCGAACGTGGGATTTGGCTGGGGACGGTTTCTAAATTCAAGTTGGGATGGGGGGAACCGAGGTGAGTGGTGGTTGTCCCCGAAAAAGCCCTCCCCTTTTCCGTAGCCCCGTTTAAAGTTTTGTTTGGGCTCCTGTTCAGCGGGGATGCGCGTGCGCGTGGCAAACATGACACGCCCGTGTTCCCCTGGACCAGACCTTTCTAACGCCACCTGAGTTAAGGTGCTACGACGTCCCCAAGTGGGGATGCCTCTAAATGAAGCCAATTTCTCCTATTTGAATGCACTCTCCCAGCCCAGAGAGGCATGTGCCTTAAAATTCACAGTTATTCACCCGAACGTGGGATTTTGTTGAGGACGGTTTCTAAATTCAAGTTGGAACAGGGGGCACCGACGTGAGTGGTGTTTGTCCCCGAAAAAGCTCTCCCCTTTTCCGTAGCCCCGTTTAAAGTTTTGTTTGGGCTCCTGTTTAGCGGGGATGCGCGTGCGCGTGGCAACCTTGACACGCCCGTGTTCCCCTGGACCAGACCTTTCCAACGCCACCCGAGTCAAGGTGCTACGACGTCCCTAAGTGGGGATGCCTGTAGATGAGCACATTTTCCCAGCTTTGAATGTAAGTTTCCAGCATCATTGAAAATGTGGCCTCAAACGTGCAGTTTTGCGCCCGAACGTGGGATTTTGTTGAGGACGGTT
>NW_027120598.1:0-10000 GCF_038355195.1 Osmerus mordax
AGCCGCTCACCTCTTCAGCACCTTGTGGTGGGCGTCGCTTCCCTGCTGCACCAGACGGTCCAACACCTCCAGAGGGGAGGCAGACGTCTCCCCCCCCTCCTCCTCCCTCCTGGCCTCCCCGCCCTCCCCCCCGGCCTCCAGCCTGGCCCTGGCCTCCGCGGTCCTCCTGCTGACGAACAGCGAGGCGGCGCGGGGGCAGGGCCAGGTCGAACAGAGCCTCGTAGGGCAGGCAGGGGTTGGTGCAGGGACTGAGGGACAGCAGCTGGGACTGGGCCCCCTCGTCCTCCAGCGCCGCCGGGCTCCTGGGACCCAGACGCTCGATGGGGGTGAAGACGCCGGGCTGGAAGCACCAGGGCTGCTCCTGGGACGACACCCTACTGTCCCCTCCTCCTCCCCCCCCCACAGGCAGCTCTCCGGGGGTAGACAGGGCCCTGTGGGGGTCCCGGGGGGGGCGAGGCTTCTCGCGGGGGCCGGTCAGGGTCTCGGTGGTGCGGTAGAAGGGAGAGTCGATGCTGCGCGGGGCGACAGGGTCTCTCTGGTCCTCGGTGATCTTAAGCAGCTCCTCTGTGATGGCCGCTGCAGGGGACAGGACTGTGAGCAGGGTGTGGAGGGTTCAGATGAGGCGGAAGCTACACTAGGTGTTGTGTCATGTGACCAACCTTCCTCCCTCTCCTTCTCAGTCCGCTCCTGTAACTCCTGCTCCTTCATGAAGACGGACAGCTCCGTCAGCGTCATGGAAACGGTCTCCGCGCCAACCCCGCCTACATCTGAAGGAAAACGGAACCGTTTTATGACACGCGCGAACCTTCGACAGTTCAGAAATATTCGTTGTAAGCTTGCTCATGCTTGAAACGATGAGAATGAATGGTCTTTAGATGACAACCCGTTTATTTGAACCAGGTTAGGGTTAGAGCAGGGAAACGTCTAGAACATGCAGGACATTGGGCCCTGAGGACCAGGGTTGAAGACCAGTGGAGTAGAGAGAGTTAGGTGGTTTCTGCAGTGAACTCTCAAACCACCTCTGCTGCAGGACGAGCCGAGCGCTCCTGTGCCACTGACCTGGGCCAAGGAGCGCAGCCTCTCCTCCCTCCTTCTCCCTCACAGGTTCCTGCCGGACCAGGCTGGGCTTAGAGGACTCCACAGCGCCACCCTCCTGAGAAACAGCGGTACTACCGTCAGCCCGAGAAGCGCCTCACATTTGATCACAAGCAACGAGCTTCACGTACGCCCACAGGACTGCACATGAACCAATCGGAACGTTTGAAAACAAACCTTCTCTCCGGAAGAAAACTGATCAAAAAGGAGGCAACTTCAGCCAGGAACTTCCGGTTCTGCCTGCATCACCACGCAGAGACAGGCCCAGAGGGCTAGGGCTCAAACTGAGGCTTACCTTCTGAGGAGGGCTGGAGGTGCTGGAGGTCAGAGCCCAGATGGAGAGGTCCTCAGAGAGGGAGGGGGGAGGGGAGGAAGGGGCCGGGGTGCTGGAGGCTGGAGTACCTTTACCTCCTGTCGTTAAGAAGCCACCAATCACAGGACAGGATTAGTCGGTTTGCCATGACTGTGCAGAGCTGGTCCACTGATCGATACAACTGTCATGCTGTTCAACGCTCCTGCTTTACATTTAGTTGACTTGTTTTGTATGACTGTTGTAACTGCAATTTCCCCTCAGGGTTCCACTCTACACGCTAGTCTTTTAGGTTAGCGTGGGGAAGGGTAAAGGTTAGGGTAAGGAGAGCCAGGGGTTATGCTAGGTTAGGGATAGGCTGGTTAGGGTTAGGTTAGGTTAAGGATAGGCTTGGTTAAGGATAGGCTATGCTAGGTTAGGGATAGGCTTGGTTAGGGATAGGCTAGGTTAGGGATAGGCTAGGTTAGGGATAGGCTAGGCTAGGGATAGGCTAGGTTAGGGACAGGCTAGGCATTTAGGGTTAGGGGTTTCACTGACCTGATGTGGAGTTGAGGCGTCCGGGGAGGTGAGAGGCACTCTGGGATAGCTCTGCGTTGGGCGACATGCCCCTGGAGGATGGGGGCGTGGCCATGCCACACAGGGAGGAGGGGGCTCCACAGGGGGTCCTTACCCCCGCAGGCTGAGCTCAGCTCACAGCTGGAGTTCTACTCAGGGAGGGTGTGTATGTGTGTGTGTGTGTGTGTGTGTGTGTGTGTGTGTGGTGGGGGGGGGAGACAGGCATGTGGCTCAGTAACACTTCCATGAGCACAACACTACACAACAATCCTCAGTTTCCTCATGTTGCTCTCCTCAGTGTCCGTCTGAAAACAAGGGGGCGATTCATCGGTGGGGGCAGGGGGGGGGGGGGGGGGGGACTCAGGGTAACGTGATTGGCTAACTGCGTCTGACACATCCAGAGTAGAAAAACATGATGTGCTGAACAGAGAGCAGAGGCTGTCCTACTCCACACTCTGAGGTCTGTCTGAGGAACACGCCTGCCAAGTCCACAGCAGTGTGGGTGTGTGTGTAGCAGTGTGTGTGTGTGTGTATAGGTAGGTATGTGTGTAGGGTGTGTGCGGCTGTAGCAGTGTGTGTGTGTGTGTATAGGTAGGTATGTGTGTAGGTGTGTAGGGTGTGTGTAGCAGTGTGTGTGTGTGTGTGTGTATAGGTAGGTATGTGTGTAGGGTGTGTGCGGGTGTAGCAGTGTGTGTAGGGGTGTGTGTGTGTGTGTTCAGAGCTCTCACCTGGTGTCTGGAGGTTTGGGGGCTGCGATAGGAGGCCTGGCTCCCGGAGAAAGGAGGCAGGGACATGGGCGGGGCCAGAGGCTGGCGGGGGGTGGAGTAAGGGGTGGAAGATGAACTTCCTGGGGAAGAGAAATGTTTGGGAAAGAAATAACCGTTACAAACTTTTTTTCTCCAAAACTTTAATTAAATACAGTAACAAAGTATTTGTCCTTTGTTACTTCCCATCTCTGGTTTCAGACATAAAAATATACATTTACTGAACCAATCTACATGAACTTGAACTGGTATCCAGTGAGGGGATGCGAGGAGGGGAGGGCAGTTCTCACCGTAGCTGCTGTAGAAGTCAGTGTAAGGGCTGGAGGTGCAGTCTTGCGGGCGGAGCTGGAGGTGGGGGTAGAAGTTGTCGGGCATGGTGGCGTACCCCTCCTCGCACGACGCCTCCTTGTGGTCCAGAGACACTTTGGCACATTCTATGACGATGTCGTGGATCTCAAATCTCTTCCACCTGCAAGGAACAGGGTCACGTGAACACCCCTCCTCTCTCAGGACGAGAGAAGCTGAGACCAATGTGTCTCTCTCAGGACGAGAGAAGCTGAGGCCAAGGTGTCTCTCTCAGGACGAGAGAAGCTGAGGCCAAGGTGTCTCTCTCAGGACGAGACAAGCTGAGGCCAAGGTGCCTCTCTCAGGACGAGAGAAGCTGAGGCCAAGGTGCCTCTCTCAGGACGAGAGAAGCTGAGGCCAAGGTGTCTCTCTCAGGACGAGACAAGCTGAGGCCAAGGTGTCTCTCTCAGGACGAGAGAAGCTGAGGCCAAGGTGTCTCTCTCAGGACGAGACAAGCTGAGGCCAAGGTGTCTCTCTCAGGACGAGAGAAGCTGAGGCCAAGGTGTCTCTCTCAGGACGAGACAAGCTGAGGCCAAGGTGTCTCTCTCAGGACGAGAGAAGCTGAGGCCAAGGTGTCTCTCTCAGGACGAGAGAAGCTGAGGCCAAGGTGTCTCTCTCAGGACGAGAGAAGCTGAGGCCAAGGTGTCTCTCTCAGGACGAGAGAAGCTGAGGCCAAGGTGTGGCTCTTTGTGAAGGATGCAATTGTTTTCTGTGTTGAGGCTGAATTGGAGGTAAAAGAGGCTGAACGCTCTTGGAAACATGGAGGTGTTGAGCAGTGCCTCAGCCTACCTGGTGAGGTGTGTTTAGTGGGGTCTACCTGGTGAGGTGTGTTTAGTGGGGTCTACCTGGTGAGGTGTGTTTAGCGGGGCCTACCTGGTGGGGTCCAGCTCGTGATCCTTGGTTCCAGTCACCAGCTCAGGGTGAATGCGAACGTGTTCCATCATAGGCTGAAATAGAGGAGAAAAAGAAATCAATACAATGATTAACGGACTGAATCGATCCCCCAGGGTCTGAATCGATCCCCCAGGGTCTGAATCGATCACCCCAGGGTCTGAATCGATCACCCCAGGGTCTGAATCGATCACCCCAGGGTCTGAATCGATCACCCCAGGGTCTGAATCGATCACCCCAGGGTCTGAATTGATTCATTCGGTTAGTGTGGATTGTCTGGACCGTCAGGGGTCTCCAACCGTTCTTGGAGAGCAACCTGCCTGTTGGTTTGGTGCTCCAACCACACTTATTTGACCTGATTCAACTAGTTACCTTGTCAACCATCTAATTATTAGAATCAGGTGTGCTAGATTAGTGTAGGAGTGCAAACCTACAGGCAGGTGGCTCTCCAGGAGCAGGGGGGGGAGACCCCTAATCGGTATGATCAGGGGGTGTCATCTGACCTTGACGACCTCCTCGAAGGTCTCCACGTTCTCCTTCATGCTGTAGTGGATCTCAGGTAGGAGACAAAGTTGCAGGGGTACATGCCGTAGAGGCGGTGGAACAGGGAGTAAACGCTGGCGTGCAGGTGGATGAGATACACCTCTGAGATGTGTCCTGGAAGTGGACAGGAAGTGATGTCATGGACCAGGAAACGAGGCGCATCGAAGTACAAAAAAATCTCCCGGATACGGAACGGCGTGGCTCGGTGGTTTGATCTAAGAGCCGTCTCATCCAGAGAACCTGAGCACAGGTACGCATCCCCTCACCTGGGTTCTTCAGGTTCCAGGAGGCCAGACGGCCGAAGATGTCGAAGAACTCGTAGAGGTGCTGCTTTCCGGCCTGGGGGATGGTGGGCAGCAGGGTGACCAGGACCAGCAGCCCAGTGATGAGCACCACCACATCTGAGTCCGTCTGACGGGGGAGGGAGAAGCAGGGATGGACATCAAACTACTTATATACATTCCTTTACAGTTAGTAGTTATATACACCACTACTTATATAATGATTCCCAATATCTTAACCATTCCAAGATGTAACCAGGAGTGACAGTTATAGCCAACATGACTTGTAACGATAACATTTTCTTGTATAAGTGAATCAGCCTGACAAGATGGCCTCCCTCATTCTCTCCTACCTTGAGGCATTTGAGGAGCGAGAGCAGCAGAGGGTAGCGGGCGATCTTGTGGATCCAAGATGGCTGCTTGCGGACCACATGTCCCAGAAGGGTCAGGGTGGGCAGCCTGCAGGCCGGCCTGCTCATGCACTCGTTCATCTTTTCCAGTAGATGCTGGAGAGAGAACCATCACCACCACCACCACAACAACAACAACATACGCTGTATGAGTCAGGCACACTTTAGTTCTCGTTGTGCCATGATAACACTGCCGTGAGACATAAGGGTGTGTTCAGGAATATCCAACACCACAGATTTAGAGAGGGAGGATTTGAGAGGGAGGATTGGAGAGGGGGTGGTGGGGTGATGGGGTGGAGGGGTGGTGGGGTGGAGGGGTGGTGGGGTGGAGGGGTGGAGGGGTGTTGGGGTGGAGGGGTGGAGGGGTGGTGGGGTGGAGGGGTGTTGGGGTGGTAGGGTGGAGGGGTGGAGGGGTGGTGGGGTGGAGGGGTGGTGGGGTGGAGGGGTGGAGGGGTGGAGGTGTGGAGGGGTGGTGGGGTGGTGGGGTGGAGGGGTGGTGGGGTGGTGGGGTGGAGGGGGTCAGGGTGCGTCTCTGCTCACCTTGTCGTGGGGCTCTCTGACAGAGGACAGGATAAGCATGGCCTGGGTGGAGTTGGTCTCCAGGAAGTAGTCCACCAGTCCGTTCAGCAGCATGGACCCACGCTCTGCAGGGACAGGAAGAGAAGGAGACAGCGAGCGTTACTTGATGCTAACACCACCCCAAACAGGAACAGGAACAGATGCTAACACCACCCCAAACAGGAACAGGATCTGATGCTAACACCACCCCAAACAGGAACAGGATCTGATGCTAACACCACCCCAAACAGGACAGGATCTGATGCTAACACCACCCCAAACAGGAACAGGATCTGATGCTAACACCACCCCAAACAGGAACAGGATCTGATGCTAACACCACCCCAAACAGGAACAGGAACAGGATCCGACCCAAACACCACCCCAAACAGGAACAGGAAGAGGATCTGATGCTAACACCACCCCAAACAGGAACAGGAAGAGGATCTGATGCTAACACCACCCCAAACAGGAACAGGATCTGATGCTAACACCACCCCAAACAGGAACAGGAACAGGAAGAGGTTCCGACCCAAACACCACCCCAAACAGGAACAGGAAGAGTATCCGACCCGAACACCAACCCAAACAGGAACAGGATCTGACCCGAACACCACCCCAAACAGGAACAGGATCTGACCCGAACACCACCCCAAACAGAACTCTTCTGTGAGGAGGGACCCTGGAGCCGTACCTGTGCTCAGGTGCTCGTTGATGAGGCCTTTGATCTCCTCCAGCTGACGCAAGTCGGAGGTCTCCAGGAGGGGGAGCAGGTCCCCGGTGCTGGGCTGCTCTCGGGCCATGCTGGCAGGGCTGCCGGCAGGGCTGCCGGGGGCGGAGGTCAGGCGGAGGTCAGGCTCTCTGTGTCCTGTCCAGCCTGGAGGGCACTCAGTCTCCAGGCACCGCTGTGGGACCAGGCAACCGGCTTAGACGCGTTCTCACAGAGTAAGGTTTGTTTTGAAATGTGTGTGTGGGAGGGGGTCAGCTTTTTTACATAACTGAACGTGTGGATGTTAAACAGGATTTTGTTGATGAGGAGTGAGAGGGGGGTCAGATTTGCTGTTTTCTAAATGTGGGTGGGATATGTTCCACGTGTAAGATGGAAGCTACGTCCCCTGTTACAGCATGACCCTGCTTTCCCATAGAGCTGGGAAGGTTAGAATAAATAAGAATCGTACCAGAATCTTACTACCAGACCTAAGACAGACAGCTAGGCTGATTACTAAACAGGATTGCGTAAAGCTAGCGAGTAAGTAAAAGAGGTTCAAAGAACATCTTTGTGGTGATTTTCACGAGCATGTGAAATGTGGCACAGTCGTTTCTGCAAGTGATACATGCTCTGACGACATGTGGCCCTGATGCAACAGATAAATATGTAATCTCAATCAAATGCATGTGAGGTATGGGTTCAGCACAAGGTGTCTGTGAGACACAAGGTTAACACAAGGGTTAGGGTTGATAAAGTGAACCTTTCAACATCCGTCAGGATAAAATGCCTTCACGGTTCATCATGAACAATCAGCCAATGTTTGTCGTGATGTTGTTGCAACATCTTAGTGAGTCACTCAAATCCTCACAGGCTCCAAATGTGACAAACAGGCATACGTAATCGTGATCGACAGGTCATTATGTACAGGATGTCACTGAGCAGGCCTCGATGTGTCGAGACAGAGAGGAGTGATGAGTCAGCAGTAGAGATCTCCCTGCTCACAGGTACCCTCTTCAACATCCAGCCAAGCCACATACAGACACACCAATCAGGACACAGCTGCATGTTTTACAACCGACCAGAGATGAGCCAGAGCTGAAGCCTTTTGTGCATAATAATGGCAATGGCTTTTAGATAAATCCTATGGGCATTGAAAATAATATGGGTGTAAACTGTAGCCTTTTGAATAACATCATGTCATTTGATGTTTTTGCCCGTGTGTTAATTGCTTGGGCGTTGATTGGTGTGTGTTGATTGCTGATGATGACTGTGTTTATTTAATTACTGCTGGCTGTGCAACAAAATGCCACTCGGTGTTAATAAAGATTTGACATCTATCCATCATGCCAGCACAAACCTCACCAACTGAGACACTCATGACCAGTAGCTTTCAATAACTCCCGTACACCTTTACGTGTCTCATGCAGGTCAGCATTTAGAAGTGTAGATCTACAGGCATGGTACATCATAACCCCTTAAAGGGTTTAGGTTGGTTGTTTAGGTTTGGGTGCAGTTCTACTGATCTTCTGTGACAATGCTCATGAAACAGGGCTACAGAAATAAAATCCGATTCGTTTGATTGATCACTAGGCCCACACTAGTTCTATGCTAATGGATATCGCATTCCAGGGGAGACTGAAGTCAAACGAACAAGTTCCTCCAGCTCTAAGCATGTTCTTGTTAAGAAGAGATGGCAGCCATGCACGAGGACAGTTGCGTCACAAACACAGCTTCTCAACGTTAATCCTCAAGTAATCAATCACAGCTTTGTCTGCGGGCCGGGTTTGGGTGTGCAGCGATGAATTTGAATGTTTTCAACGTTAGCGCTGCGCAGGGACACTGTCAGCAGCACAAACAGGAACAACACACTGTGACCTCGAGCCCTGCTCGGGAACACTCAAGGGGATACAAAGAACCTTTATGCTCTTCATGTAAACACTAGAAATTTAATTTGGCTGTGCGCAAAGCAAGCTTAAGCACTTATTTCTTTCTCCTACTCACAAATGTTTGTTTTTTTACACAAAAGCTTAGGTCTTTTAAATCGCATTTTAATCACTGTAGCTACCTTCGATGAACACGTTTCAGGTGCACGTCTCAGATGTACAGTTTTGGAAATGAATTGTGAAGCTGCGTATTTGGGTATTTTGCTTATTGACTTGGTTCTTACAGAACAGATTGATTCAATTTCGTGGGCAAAAACTAAGTGGGCCTTGTGACTAGACCATACAGTTATTTTAACAATCCCGCAGCTCGTGCCTTACAAATTGTACATTTATATATGCTACAGTCCTAGCTAATTACTTGAGATTTCGTCAACGATTTACTTTTGTCTTGACAACCCGAGCTAGCTGCAAATGCAAGTGGGTGCTCTCCTTCCTATTGCAAGAAGTTGCGATTTAGAGATAACCCCACTTAAAAATGTTACGTTGTGACTGATTTCTGATCAAAGAAAATAATCTAATTTTTAAACGGTATCAGTTATCCACACGTAGTGACTAAATAGCATTGACAAGCTGGCTCCTAATCATTCGTTATAGCCATCTGGAATGAGAACACTGTCGTAAACAACTCGGAGGGAACAATGGGCAGGGTTAGGCTAGCTTTATCCGATAATCTTCAGAAGAATTATTCTCGGTAAACCGCATATAACCTCCCTTTATACATTGAGAGAAATAGATGGTTGAAGCACCAGCATCGGTATTCAGTGATAGAAAGAATTACCAAGCTGTCTGCTCAATTAACAAGACTGTTATCGACAGCTAAGACAAGGGGAAAAAAGATTGATTTGACGTTCATGCATGGACCTCCGAAAAGTACGCATTTTAACTTCCTTTGACTAAACAATGTCGTTCCGGTTAAAATTCACGAATTGTAATTTTTATTGCACAAATAAATGAACCTGTTTACCTGTTAGAGTTGCTGCACTCCACAGGGCGCCGCCATCTTGGACACCTCACAGCCCATCCCTCTGTAATCCGCATCCGCTGCGTTCCAAGCAAAGTAATCCCCAAGCCCTGCACACCATGAAACAGCCAAAAGACGCATATGATGGCCTAAATAACACCAGATCTTTCACAGATCTTAACATTTATCTCCAGTTTCACGCATATATACGAATGTGACCCTTCAAACCTCTTCCGTGAGAAGTAGCAGAATATTGTTTTTCTCATTGATGGAGGGATGAATATGTTATGCGGTTTCGCGTGACTCAGGTAGTTTGCGCATGCGCCTGATGTAAGGGGAAAAAATATCGAGACTGAATGGGTAGACTCCCCCTAAACTTTTAAATAAAATCGTATCATATTAAAGGCAATATGATCACCATAAACATCATGTAGAACCGTAGATACCGAGTTTTGCGGTTTGACGTGCGTTCGCGTGGTCGACATAGGTCTACTGGTAGTGATGGAAAGGAATCATCCAGAAGCATCCAGAAGCAAGGAACCAGTTGAAACAATTGGTGTCTTGATACACAGTCTCCATACGGACATCTGCTGGTCAATTCATGGTATGGCGACTGTTAGCGTGTGATAAAACGG
>NW_027120598.1:20000-45000 GCF_038355195.1 Osmerus mordax
GTGTCGGTGTGTGTCTGTGTGTGTCTGTGTGTGTCGGTGTGTGTCTGTGTGTGTCGGTGTGTGTCGGTGTGTGGCTGTGTGTGTCGGTGTGTGGCTGTGTGTGTCGGTGTGTGTCGGTGTGTGTCTGTGTGTGTCTGTGTGTGTCGGTGTGTGGCTGTGTGTGTCGGTGTGTGTCGGTGTGTGTCTGTGTGTGTCTGTGTGTGTCGGTGTGTGGCTGTGTGTGTCGGTGTGTGTCGGTGTGTGTCGGTGTGTGGCTGTGTGTGTCTGTGTGAAAATTTAAAAAGCGCTTGTTTGCATGATGCTGTAACTGACTAAACGCATGTTTACGCATGGGGGTGTGTGTACCTGTGTTTTTTGGGAGCGTGGTGGATGAGGGGATTTATAAACATGAATTATTAATATGATCAATAAAATAAGATATATCAAAATATACTTTTGAAATAAATGAAAAAAAGCGCTTGTTTGCATATTTAATTTAATCACTGATGCTGTCACACAGCAACACCGCTGCGCTGAGGTCATCAAGCAGGGGGAGGAGCCATGTTACAGGAGAGTTCTGATTGGACAGTTTGATGTCGTCTTGGACAGTCGTCTTTAACAGCTTTCTTCCTTCATGATCAAAATGTCTGCCCTGGTTTCCCTGGAAACCATAGAGTATGAGTACAAAGTGTCTTCATACTGTAGTGTGTGTGTATGCGTGTGTGTGTGTGTATGTGTTAGAGCCCGACCGATAAAGGATTTTTAAGGCCGATACCAATACAAATATTTGGTTATTTAAAAATCCGATATTCCGATATCGTCCGATATAAAAAAATATTTTAAAAATCCAGAAACGCGTAACAAAACAAACTGATTTCCCTAACTGTAGTTATTTGTAGTTTAAATGTTGTCACTTTTAGCAGAAGTTCTTATCCAGAGCGACTAAGTACAGGGACATTCCCCGAGGCAAGTAGGGTTAAGTGCCTTCCCAAGGACACAACGTCATTTGACATGGCCGGGAATCAAACCAGCAACCTTCTGATTAATAGCCCGATTCCCTAACTGTTTAGCCATCTGACTCCTGTTATTATTTCCTCACTAAAATAATATGTTAATGCAGTTTCTGATAAAAACAATGTATAAAAAATACAAACTTAAGGTATGAAACTTAAAGTCCTTAAAAATTTTTTTTTTTTAATCATTTATCGGCCATTATAAATGCTGATACCGATAGTTTGGAAAATGCCCAATATCGGCCTATAATATCGGGCCGCCGATATATCGGTCGGGCTCTAGTATGTGTGTGTGTGTGTCATGAGAGAGTAGCAGCAGTACTCACAGTCTCTGGACGCAGAGAGCACACTCGTTTGCGTAGGTAACCCCATCGCTGCCACACACAGGAGCCAGGTTCATGGGACAGGCCACGATCTCAGACAAGCCTCCACAAGACGGCTGCAAAACACAGGGTGGTCAACACAGGCTGGTCGACACAGGCTGGTCACCACAGGCTGGTCAACACAGGCTGGTCACCACAGGCTGGTCGACACAGGCTGGTCGACACAGGCTGGTCGACACAGGCTGGTCACCACAGGCTGGTCGACACAGGCTGGTCACCACAGGCTGGTCGACACAGGCTGGTCGACACAGGCTGGTCGACACAGGCTGGTCGACACAGGCTGGTCACCACAGGCTGGTCGACACAGGCTGGTCACCACCTGTCTTCCTGCCTGGCTGGTGAAGAGACCTTCCCTCTCTCCCTCCTCCACCCTTCCTTCCTCATCCACCCCTTCTCTCTCCCTCCTCCACCCTACCTTCCTCATCCATCCCTCCTCTCTCCCTCCTTCCTTCCTCCCTTTCCACATAGAATGATTGACTCAAATAACAACAATCATCTTAAATAAAAGTTTCCAGATAGAAGCCTTTGTTGGGTTCTGTAAACAATGATCCCCTGCTGGTATAAACCTGTCGTGGTGGAAATCCTGTACTTGATTCTAGAATCAATCTAGAATATTTTACTAACCTTCCTGAGGGCTCCAGATCTTTCCTCTGCACCTGAAAAACACAACAACACCTTTATATGTCTGTGCGGTCAGAAATACAACTCTTGGCAGTTTTGAAAACGTGTACCCCACTCTGCTTTCATGGTGCGTGTCTGTTTGGTTGCCACGTGATGGCGCAGCTGTGATAGCTAACGAGCTAGGCAGAGAGAAAAACGAACATTTACCTACTAGCATCCACACCTCAAACAAGTTGACCTAGACGCAAAACTACACGTCCAATCAATAAAAGGAGGATATTTTCCGAGACCCCAAGACTCTGCCGAAACTAGAGATGTCCTTTATATGTCTTTGCGGTCAGAAATATGTCTCTACCGGCGGTTTCGAAATCGTAATAACTTGTTTCTGTAAGTTAAACTATATGAACGTTAGAGGAATTTGTTTGACAATTTAGTTGAATATCAGAAAAAGAGCAGCCAGCAGAGTGTGCCACTCTGCTCTGCTGGCTGCTCATTCATAAAAAATCAAGAAGGAGCAAACATTCTAATGTATTTTAAACTGTCATAATTCAAAATTGGCTGAATATTTGAAAAAGCTGAATCATTTGGGAATACCTGAATGTCTTTTGAACATTTTAAAGGTTGAATGGTGTCTCTAGCTGAAAGTATGCTGAAGTAGTTATGTTTGAAAGAGGAGGAAGCTTTTTAATGATTTGAATGGATTTACCATTACTTTTAATGGGAGAATAATTTGCACAAAAACCTTAATGTCTTAAAAAGTATAAAAGTGAGAAATACCAAATGTCATAGCCAACATCTCCTGAAGGAGCTGAACGTTTTGATACAAGAATTGTAGGAATCGGTGAAAGTATGCAGAACTAGTTAGGCCAAAAAACGGCGGAAGAACTAAGAAGTTGAAATTATTATAATAATTATGTGAGAGAACACCCAATTAAGGGCATTGAGGGCCACAGATGAAGCGGAACAAACACACATGCAATCTCTTTCGTGAATTTGCAATTCCCGATAGTGGTGAGTTCATTAGCACACTTTAACATAACTTCCTGGCTAAACATTTGTTTAAGCAAATTGTGGTCATTGGACAGTTTGGAAATCCGTTTTCATCTAAGATGGGAGTCAGGTGGCTGAGCGGTTAGAGAATCAGGCTAGTAATCAGAAGGTCGCTGGTTCGTGTCAAATGACGTTGTGTCCTTGGGCAAGGCACTTCACCCTACTTGCCTCGGGGGAATGTCCCTGTACTTACTGTAAGTCACTCTGGATAAGAGCGTCTGCTAAATGAGAAAATGTAAATGTAAGATGGGAAAGTACACGATAACTCAATAGTGGGGCTGAGGAATGCAGATTGTGAGATGTGGACCACACACACACACACACACACACACACACACAGGACAACAGTACCTGTCAGGATGAGAAGGACCACCAGGGTTAGTAGAGATGCGTGTTTTCCGGACATGCTGCTGAAGGTTGTGACAGGTCCAGCACAACTCTATTCTTTCCTCTCTGTTTTGGTCAGTTTCTCTCTCTCTGCCTCACTGTTCATCTCCCTCCCTCTCTCTCTCCTGGTCTCTCTGCCTCTTTATCAGTGTGGGAACTCTGCAGGCAGAGAAGCTGTTTTCTAACATCTCAGGTGAGAAAACGTCCACATGTACAGAAGACACACACAAACACAAACACACACTGTGTTCTTCAATTCAATTGACAAACAGCAAGTCAAAAACCATGTTTTATTCATGTAAATAGGTACTATACAGAACAAGTAACAGACAAACTGCTTTTTTAATAATACTTCAAATGTAAACAAATAATAACAATATCAATGAGAAAATCATCGTCATGGTGAACTCGACTCTCTTTAATGATTGGCTGAGAAATGCTTCGCAGTTCAAAGTGTTTCTACTGTAGAGCTCTGTCTGTGTTGCAGTGCAAGTGGTTTTACTGGTGCAAAGTGCTGGAGCTGTAGGGTTTCAGTTCCAGGGGGTCGGGGGGGGGGGCAACAGGGCCGGGTCACTTGGACCCCCGCCCCTCCTAAAGTGTCTAAATACCCTGAGGACCCTGCAGGGTCAACGTAGAAATCAAACCCTGACTTTTCTTATCAAATGAGAGGGGAGGGATTCTGGGAGTAACCAATTGGTTGCACTGGGGTGGTCTCTCCTGTCTGACTGACTGTCTGACTGACTGACTGACTGTCTGGCTGACTGTCTAGCTGACAATTTTGGCCCTTTCCACGGTTCTAGAATGCCGGAATCTTCAAGCAGGCTCTTAAAGACACAAGGGGGGGGGGGGGGGGGAGGGGGGGAGAGATTCTAACAACGACATGACTTAGTTGAGACAGTGGTTTAGATCCGCTCAGGTAAGCTGACACCTGGACACGTGGCGACGGCACAGGACACAGTGAGAATGAATGGTGAGCACCACACTTAGATCCAGCTCGCTTACACAGGGGGAGATCATCTCTTCTCCTTAGCACAGCTTGAAAAAAAACTTCTCTAAGATGGTCACAAAGCAGGTTTTTAGAAAAAGGGCTTAAAACACACGTGAGCATGGTGTGTGCAGTTTAACACGCCTCCTAGGTGGATGTTACACAGGGACACTGCATTTGGCACTGACACAATTCACCTCAACACGATACACATCCACGTTAGATCAACACCATGTCCTTTAGAACCACCTCCAGTTGTAGCTTTACATGTAGAGATTTGTAAAAAAACGATTTACCCACTCGATGTCTAATTTGACTTAGACTCCAATGTTACGTAAATAGCTAAGTTTCACTGTGTTTTTTTAGTTGGTTGTTTGTTTTACACAAAACTCAAGAGGCAAGAGTATCCTGCTTTCTGCCTCACACACACAGAGATGCTCACTCCGGGGGCCAACTGGAAAACATGCAAAAACACAGACACCTCCAGACCCCACCACGGTAACTTGATATTTCAAAGACCACTTTTTCCATCCTGTTTTTTTTTTTTTTTTTTTTTTTTTTTTATATATATATATATATATATATATATATATATATATTACATGTAAAATTAAAAAAGAAAAAAAGAATTGTTCTCTACAGGGTTTCTCATAAAAACTTATATTTGTCTGCTTCTCATTCTAGAATCTTCCTGTCTGCTTCTCATTCTAGAATCTTCCTGTCTGCTTCTCATTCTAGAATCTTCCTGTCTGCCCTCCTCTGTTGCATCATCATCATCATCATCGTCGTCTCAGCACTCTGAAGTGTTTGAAGTCAGAGTGCTGCTCTGTCAACCCTCTCTGGGACTGGCAGGAGATTGTGACATCGACAACAAACAAGCAAAACATCTTACATTTTAGAAGAAGAAAAATTAAGAAAAATACAATTACATTTTTTGAAGATGCATATTTGAAACCAAACAGGTCCAATGAAGGTTGTCAATTGCCTTTAAGAGTAGCATAAAAAACAACAACATGATTGTATACAGTTCTTCAGTTTCATTTACAAAAAGAAAACTGCTGTTGTCAAAAAAGGAGGGACATTAGGACCCTGGGGTGGTGGGGCCCTGGGTCTGGGTTTGGCAGTGAAGGACTGGAGCGTCCTGCTGCTCCATCGCGTGGCTAAACTGGGAGTCCAACCACAGAAAGACACAGCAGGTCCAAACTGTCTGAGTCAGTGTGCTCTGGCAGTGAACCACTGCAGTCGCTGACTCTTATCAAACCTGGTCGCTGAATCGACTCAAATCTTGTCACTGACTCTCTCAGAGTCGTCTCGAATCGGTTTTTGGTTCTTGGGTGGTGGAATGCCTGTTGCCAGGCAACTGTTGCCAGCTCTGCGACACGTCTTGACCGGGGATCTGAGGAGGACTGGCGCTCAGACCCTCCTCCTCTGTGAGAGACCTCCTGCTAGCATGCAGCCAACAACCTTCACCTCCTGTCCTCCTCTTATCGTTTGCATTGATTTGCATTGAGTTTCATTTCAGTGTTGAACTTTCTGCAGCGTCTAGCCTCGACCCCCCTCCCCCCCCTCTCCTTGCCCCCGGCATGGGGGGGGGGGGGGGGAGGTGTGTGGGTGGCAGGCTGAACACACGCAGTCCACTGAGAAATCATAATAGTAATGATTAAAAAAAGACTAAAAGCAAGTATAAAATGTCTGGTGAGGACTGGTCCTCCAGTGGTCAGTGTGTGTGTGTGTGAGCGGGGGCCTGGGTCTGGCGCCCCCTGCTGGAGACAGGTGGAGTCACACACAGCTCTCCCTGGCCTTCTCGTCCAACAGGAAGCTGTTGAGGTGGGACACGTCCACGGCCACCGCGTCCCTCTTGATCATGGAAATGTCTTTTAAGTGGTCCTCGTCACTTTGGTCCTTGGCAAAATTGACAAATACCTGAGGGGAGGGGGGGGGACGAGAGAGAGAGAGAGCAAGCGCACAAAAACAGATTTAGTATCGATAGACAACTTTGTTTTTCTTATCAAAATGACCAATATCACACCCCCCCTCGTCCACCCCTGATCCTGCTGCTCTCTCTCCACCCCCCCCCCCCCCCTCATCCCTCCCTCACCCCCCGTCCTCCTCACCTGGTCCAGGGTGGTCTGGGAGACGGAGTAGTCCTCGATGCTGAGCTGCTCCTTGTGGCTGGCCAGCAGGGAGAAGATGCGTGCCAGCGAGGTGCGTGTGGAGGGCAGCTGGTACTGCAGCATGTTCCGGTGCTTCTCCTTCAGGGTGCTGCCCGGCAGCTCCTTCTCGATGAACGCCGTCACCGGTGCCAGGTCGGGGTCCGGCCCCGCCACGCGCAGGATGATGGTGTAGCCGTCACCAAACCTGCAGGGGGAGGGGCGATGGCGAGGGCCGTTAGCGGTAGCAGTAGTGTGAGGAAGACCATAGATGTTAGCATTTTGGTTAGCCGTTGTATGGGGAAAACTTGTTGATGTTAGCATGAGGCACAGTACAGAGAAACCAAGCAAACTGTATCCATTGCTCTGTGTGTGTGTGTTCTCACCTGTTCTTTAAGTGCTGGACACTGCCCAGACACCGGAAGTGTCCGTTCACCATGATGGCCATACGAGTGCACAGAGCCTCACACTCTTCCATGCTGAGGAGACAACGCACCGTCAGAGATTGTTCCACCTAAACATCCTCTACACCTCCTCTACACCTCCTCTACACCTCCTCTACACCTCCTCTACACCTCCTCTACACCTCCTCTAAACCTCCTCTAAACCTCCTCTAAACCTCCTCTACACCTCCTCTACACCTCCTCTACACCTCCTCTACACATCCCTCCATCCCTCCCAGTCTCACCTGTGAGAGGTGAGCACCACTGATCGACCCTCCTTGATGATGCCGAGGATGCAGTTCCACAGAGCTCTCCTGGCCTTGGGGTCCATTCCTGTGGTGGGCTCGTCCTGCGCACACACATCCAGGATCAGCTTAACCCTGTGCGTACATATGCGTGTGTGTGTGTGTCTGCACAGTATGTGTGTGTGCGTGTGTGTGTGTCTGCACAGTATGTGTGTGTGCGTGTGTGTGTGGTTCCACACTCACCAGGAAGACGACCGGAGGTCCTCCAATCAGAGCCATGGCTGTGGACAGCTTCCTCATGTTTCCTCCACTGTAGCTTCCTGCTGACTTGTCCACGTACTTGATCAGCCCCAGCTTACGGATGCCCCACTCTGCCACCTGGTGGTCAGGAGGACTCAGGTCAGGTCACATGTACGCCTCAACCTTCACACTCTGGTTTCAAAATTCTCTATCCGATTTTCATGAGATACTTTTTCCTCCCCTCTCCTCTCCTCCTCTCTCTTTCATATATAGTACAATCACATGGTTAGCTTTGTGATATGAGAGGCTCACACACACACACGCGAGCGCGCTAACCTCGCACACTTCCTTCTCCGGGACGCCTCGGAGGATGGCATAGAACTCCAGGTGCTCTCGTCCCGTCAGCAGGTCGTTGATGGCGTCAAACTGGGGGCAGTAGCCCATGTTCTGGTGTACCTCATCTATGTCTGTCAGGACACTGGGGGGGGGGGGGAGGGAGAGAGCGGGAGAGAGAGAGGGAGATATTACCATCTTGTTCATGAAGGTGTGTAGGTGTGTGTCAGTGTGGGTGTGATGGTGTCGCCGGTGCTCACCTCTTCCCAGCCAGGTAAGCTTCTCCACTGGTCACCATGGAGTCTCCTGTCAGCATCTTGAACGTGCTGGTCTTTCCTGCTCCATTCACACCCAGCAACCCAAAACACTGGAGGGAGGGAGGGAGGGAGGGAGGGGAGAGAGGGGAGAGAGGGAGGGAGGGGAGAGAGAGGGAGGGGAGAGAGAGGGAGGGGAGAGAGGGAGGGAGGGGAGAGAGAGGGAGGGAGGGAGGGCAGGAGGGAAAAGGAGAGTTTAGATAATGAGTACATAGATTTATAGATCATAATAGGATAGATAAGTATCTAGATAATAGATAGATATCTAGACAGGTAGGTATCTCTCACCTCTCCACGAGGGATCCCTACACACAGACGGTCCACAGCTGGCTTCTGTTTGCGCTTGTACACCTGGAGAAACATTGTATGTGTGAACTTACGACGATGCGATAAACCAGGGATCTGATTCTGATTCTGATTGGTTCATGCTCGTCCCTGTACCTTGGTCAGCTGGTTGATCTCCAGGATGTCAGAGTGTCCTCCTCCTCCCAGAATCCTTTGCCTCTCGCGGGCCACATCCTCGTCCTCGTCAGTGATTGGCTTGAGGTGCGAGCTGGAGGACCGGGCCTTGATGCAGAAGCGGTACTGGATGAGCAGGGTGATGCAGAAGAAGACCACGCCCTCCACCGCCATGGCAAACAGGTTCTTGCCCACCATGTCCCAGGCCAGCGGGGAACGGAAGCGGTTCTCCCCTAGGAACACACACACACACGCGCGTTAGTTAAATTGCGACAACAAACTAGATGAAAGATGTACCATCCACCCTCATCTTAACCCCAGCTACAGTCCCTGGTCCTCACCGAACCTCTCCAGGGCGTCGGCCATGGCCTGGTTCTTCACCATGTCGATGAGGCCGCGGCCCAGGCAGAAGTGAGGGAAGATCAGGAAGACGTTCTTCAGGATGTCGTTGATGCCTCCGATCTCCTGGAGGGCAGGCGGGGGGGAGACAAGGACCAGGGTGAGCGTCAAGTTCAATGTTTTGTAAACAAACACTTTCTCTGCTGTCATTTCTCCATTTACAGTGTTTTTCTTTCCTACATTCATGCCACATGCAGTAGAGTACTCTGCATCCTAGCATCCTAGAATCCTTACTAGCATCCTAGAATCCTTCCTAGCATCCTAGAATCCTTCCTAGAATCCTAGCCTGTGTGCTAGCCTGCTTCCTAGCATCCTAGCCTATGTGCTAGCCTGCTTCCTAGAATCCTAGCGTCCTCACGTTGCTTCCGAACAGCTCGAGGACGAAGGTGGCGACGGAGCCGTTGATGCCGATGAGGATGTTGACGCTGGTGAGAACCACGTAGGCCGTGCTGGGGATCTTGAAGAAGAAGGAGGCCGGGTACATCAGGGGGGTGATCGACCACCTGGGGAACACAGGACACATCACATCAATACAGAGAGAGAGGGGGAGAGAGAGAGAGGGGGAGAGAGAGAGAGAGAGGGGGAGATGGAGGGGAGAGAGAGAGGCAGAGAGAGATAGAGAGGGGGAGATGGGGGGGAGAGAGAGAGGCAGAGAGAGAGAGATGGGAGAGAGAGAGAGAGAGAGAGAGAGAGAGAGAGAGACAGAGAGAGACAGAGAGAGAGAGAGGCTCACCCGTAGAGCAGCAGCAGCAGGGCCAGGACAGGCAGGTTGGTGGAGGACACGTAGGCCTCTTGTTGGAAACACACAAAGATGATGATGACCAGCGTGGCAGGAACCACGTAGTTACACTGTGGGAGGAGAGGAGAGGGGGAGGAGGAGGAGAGATGGGGAGGAGAAGGAGGAGAGGGGGAGGAGAGATGGGGAGGAGAAGGAGGAGAGGAGAGGGGGAGAAGGAGGAGAGGTGGGGAGGAAAAGAGAGAGGGAAATATGTTAATTCTTATTTTACTTCAGCCTGGATAAACCCCAGAAATATGTACAAACAAACAGTTTCCATATACTGTACACGTGTGTGTGTGTGCCTCACCATGTCCCAGACGAAGTTGGCCAGCCAGTAGAGCAGGGGCTGGACTCCACTGATGAACTGCAGGTGCTTGGCCTTGTTCACTCTCTCCTGGATGAGGAACACCACGAAGCTGGCCGGCACGAAGGACATGGCGAAGATCACACAGATGGACACCAGCACGTCTACTGAAGTGGTCATCCTGGAGGGGGGGGGGGGGGGGGGGGGGGGGGGAGGGGAGGAGAGGAGGAGAGGAGGGGGGGAGGAGAGGAAAAGGATAATGTATATTAGAGCTGCTTCATGGTCATTTCTGGACTTGTCTTATCACCATCTCTCTATATCCATCTGTTTCTCTTTCTCTCTCTCCTTCTGGTCTTCTCCCTCTTACATATAGGGATAGGGTCCCTGTCCCCCCCCTGCCCGGTACTTACAGGGTTAGGGTTAGGGTCCCTGTCCCCCCCCTGCCCGGTACTTACAGGGTTAGGGTTAGGGTCCCTGTCCCCCCCATGCCCGGTACTTACAGGGTTAGGGTTAGGGTCCCTGTCCCCCCCCTGCCCGGTACTTACAGGGTTAGGGTTAGGGTCCCTGTCCCCCCCCCTGCCCGGTACTTACAGGGTTAGGGTTAGGGTCCCTGTCCCCCCCATGCCCGGTACTTACAGGGTTAGGGTTAGGGTCCCTGTCCCCCCCATGCCCGGTACTTACAGGGTTAGGGTTAGGGTCCCTGTCCCCCCCCCCTGCCCGGTACTTACAGGGCCACCTGGGAGAGCTGCTCCTTGGTGAGGTTGAGGGGGTGGTTGAAGGGTTAGGGTTAGGGTCCCTGTCCCCCCCCTGCCTGGTACTTACAGGGCCACCTGGGAGAGCTGCTCCTTGGTGAGGTTGAGGGGGTGGTTGAAGGCGGTGATGCCAGCCTTGCTGGGGTCCTTGCCCTGAGGCAGACTGGAGCGCAGGATGCCGTTGTTCATCACGTTGAGGAACGCTCCGATGCTGTGCCAGCCTTTGTTGTTGAACCAGATCTGCCGGGGAGAGGTCAAAGGTCAGGGGTTGAAGGATACCGTCAAACATTGAGGGTGCGTTAGATTCGGTGTAGGATGCATGGGGGAAACCTGGGAGGCCAAGATCGTGAGGGAACGGTGTGTGTGTTTGTTGTGTAATCAGTTCCCCCCCGCTCCCCCTTCCTGAGAAAACAGCAGGCTGCTTCCTGAGAGCTGATAGGGGGGCGTGGAGGGGCACCCATGCCCCCCCTATCAGCTCAGGGACATGTGGAATGTGGGAGAATTTCTGCGGTAAACAGCAGCTGGGTTTGTGTGTTTTGTGTGGGTGTGAGTGTGTGTACCAACCTTGACATTGTTTTTGGTGTCCAATCCCTGGATGAAGCTGGATAAACTTCTCAGAAAACGGTCAGCTGCAGTACCCTGGAGGAGGGAGGGAGGAGGGGAGAGAGGAGGCAGGAGAGAGAGGAGAGGGGGGGGGAGGAGAGAGAGGAGGCAGGAGAGAGAGGAGAGAGGGGGGGAGGAGAGAGAGGAGGCAGGAGAGAGAGGAGAGAGGGGGGGAGGAGAGAGAGGAGGCAGGAGAGAGAGGAGAGAGGGGGGGAGGAGAGAGGAGGAGGAGAGAGAGGAGAGAGGGGGATGAGAGGAGGCAGGAGAGGAAGGAAGAGATAGGAGGGAGAAAGATAAGAGTCAGTTCCTTTACTACTAAGGCAAGGAGGAGGACGGTACTATACAGTTTGCCAAAAACAGACATAGCACAGGTACAGAACAACTACCAGATCTAGAACTGTACCAACCTAGAACTGTAAACTAGAACGGTGAACTGATGCAAAGGTAAAGACTCACTCTCTCCAGGTGGAAACGCCTTCGGATCTGAGCGATGGCGTCATCGATGTCATCACTAGGGGGGAGGAACTGGGAGCTACGGGCGCCCAATGAGAACCCTCCGTATCTGCATGAAGAAAGCTCATTTTAATATTCATGCCCCAGTCCCCATCCAAGGATCGTCCAAGTGAAACGGTTGAGGAGACGTTCCTGCTGAAGTAACTCACCTGAACTCGTTGACCCAGATCTTGTTCTTTAAGCTAAAGAAAAAGATGAAAGACAGGTAGACTGTGAAGGCTGCTCAGGGTTGGTTCCACCAGTAACACTTACCCTGACAAGAGGGGTGTGTGTGTGTGTGTGTGATGGAAGCTCACCTCTTGCTGATGATCTGGGCGTAGGTCTTGACCAGGTAGTCCGACACGTTCCTGCTCGTCAGGTTCTGCAGAGTGTCAGTGTTGCTCATCATCACCTGCAGGGAGAACACAACCACTCAGGGACTGTTTGTGTGTGTGTGTGTGTGTCTACAGTGTGTGTGTGTGTGTCTCCAGTGTGTGTGTGTGTCTCCAGTGGGTGTGTGTGTCTCCAGTGTGTGTGTGTGTGTCTCCAGTGTGTGTGTGTGTCTCCAGTGTGTGTGTGTGTGTGTCTCCAGTGTGTGTGTGTGTGTCTCCAGTGTGTGTGTGTGTGTGTGTGTGTGTGTCTCCAGTGTGTGTGTGTGTGTCCAGTGTGTGTGTGTGTGTGTGTCTCCAGTGTGTGTGTGTGTGTCTCCAGTGTGTGTGTGTGTGTGTGTGTGTGTGTGTGTGTGTCCAGTGTGTGTGTGTGTGTCCAGTGTGTGTGTGTGTGTCCAGTGTGTGTGTGTGTGTGTGTGTGTTACCTGAGGGGGGGGCAGCCCTCCCGCCCCAGGGGGGCACTCAGGCAGCATCTTCTTGCGTCCCTCACAGCTGCACTCACACACAGGGGACGGCTCGGACATGCTCCAGTTACCAGACGCAAACATGACACTCACACTGGCCGGCACCTCCGGCACCGACCAATCACCTGTCACCCGGGAGCATGGAGCACCTCTGCAGGGAGAGAGAGAGAGAGAGAGAGAGAGAGAGAGAGAGAGAGAGAGAGAGAGAGAGAGAGAGAGAGAGAGAGAGAGAGAGAGAGAGAGGGAGGGAGAGGAATGTTATCCTGATCATTGTGAGGTGCAGTTCCCCTGTGTGTCCAGCAGAGGGCGGTGCAGCAGAGGGCAGTGCAGCAGGACTCACGGTATGGGCTCTGGCTCCATGCAGCGCGTGCCGAAGCCTGGCTTGTCCGTCAGCGCCCCCTGCAGTCTGTTAGTGTGGGCGTCCTCGGGCGCGTCGTTACTGCAGCGGACAACAGAAGAAGATGATGTTGGTGTCTTGCTTTGGAAGGTTGTAGGCAGAACAGACAGACAGGTAGACAGACAGCTAGACAGACAGACAACTAGACCGACAGCTAGACAGACAGACAGTTAGACAGCTAGACAGACAGCTAGACAGCTAGACAGACAGACAGTTAGACAGCTAGACAGACAGCTAGACAGCTAGACAGACAGCTAGACAGCTAGACAGCCAGCTAGACAGCTAGACAGACAGACAGCTAGACAGCTAGACAGACAGACAGCTAGACAGCTAGACAGCTAGATAGCTAGATAGACAGACAGCTAGACAGACAGACAGGCAGTACCTGATGAAGGTGAACTGTTCCTCGTACATGCCAGGCTCCAGGGCCAGGCTGGGGTATTTCCCAAACGGAGGCACGATCAGGCTGAACACGAGGGCGATGCACACAAACACAGCAGGAAGAACGATCTGGAACAACAACAGCAACAAGCTCTGAAACAGGGTCACCTGATCCTACCTGTGTGTGTGTGTTCACCTGATTATACATGTGTGTGTGTGTTCACCTGATTATACATGTGTGTGTGTGTTCACCTGATTATACCTGTGTGTGTGTGTTCACCTGATTATACATGTGTGTGTGTGTTCACCTGATTATACCTGTGTGTGTTCACCTGATTATACCTGTGTGTGTGTGCGCTCACCTGAGCAAAGAATCCCTTCCTGGAGCGGCGAGCGTACAGGAACCTCTTCCAGAGCAGAGCTACAAACTGCTGCCTCTTCAGACTCCAGCCCTTCACCTGGTACGAGCCTTTCCCGTCTGCCCCGCCCAGCCAGTCTGTCTCCCGGGACTCTGCAGGGGGGGGGGGGGGAGGGAGGGGGGGGGGAGGGAGGGACGGAAGGAAGGAGGGAGAGCAGGGGAGCGACAGGTTAGTATACTGTAAAACACACATACAGCCGATCCATCACTGCGTTATTATACGCAGTGATGTGGTTATTCATTCTCATTCATTTCAATCGCAGCTAGAAGTGATGGCTGATGGGAAATGTAGTTCCAGCTGGCTCACCTTCAGAGTCGTTGTACTCAAAGCTGTCGTCTTCCGTGAAGGGCTTCAGGCAGCTCTGGTGGTCTCCGAAGGCGTGGCGACGGTTCCTCCTGATGGGGAACGTTCCGTCTGGAGAACCGGCAGGAGAACGCAAAAAGCATGTTAGAACTGAGGGGTTCTACAGATTTGACTGTGTTTGTAATGAGCATGTGGGTCAGAAGGGGTTGTGGAAGAGTGTGGATGATGTTGTGGATGAGGTTGTGGATGATGTTGTGGATGAGGTTGTGGATGATGTTGTGGATGATGTTGTGGATGAGGTTGTGGATGATGTTGTGGATGAGGTCGTGGATGAGGTCGTGGATGAGGTTGTGGATGAGGTCGTACCGGCTGCGAGCTCAGCAGCATCCACACCGCTGTCCTCGGCCACTTTCAGGAAAATCTACACAGGACCACAAAACACCTTCAGTCTCTGAAACACCCTTGAGTGACACTCGACATTTAAACAAAATATGGACAGAAATTCAACTAAATACGGAGAGAGAAAATTCCACTAAACACGGACTAAAAGCAAACTGAACAAGGAACAAGTTTGTGAAGCAGGCGAGGTGCGAGGTGAGCGTCAGAGCCTCACCTCCTCCAGGGTGGTGTCAGAGATGCCGTAGCTGGAGATGCCCAGGTCAGAGAGACGGTCGTCCACCTCGTGGAAGAGCTCCACGAAGGCCCCGGCCTTGGCAGCTTCGTAGGGCAGCACGTAGGTCAGCTCGTGGCCCAGGTCCTCCACCAGGCGGGCCGCAGGGACGTGCCTGAAGATCACGCTGGAGATCAGAGATACGTCTGGGGGAGGAGAGGGGAGGGGGGGGGGGGGGGGGGAGGGGAGGTCCTTGGTGAGTACATTGGTCGCTGTCACAGAGGACTTTCCAATCATCATGAGAGAAAGGGAGAGAAAGGGAGGGAGAGAGAGAGAGAGAGAGAGAGAGAGAGAGAGAGAGAGAGAGAGAGAGAGAGAGAGAGAGAGAGAGGAAGTCTCCGTGTCTCCTCCAGCGACTCACCGACGGTGGTGGCTTCACTCTCTGGCTCGCTGCCCAGTCCTGCATCAGAGCTGCTCTCAGACACACTGTCCTGTAGAAACACCACACTTAGCCTGCTAGCCTCACCACACTTAGCCTGCTAGCCTCACCAAACACCTGCAGCTAACAGCCTGCTGGCCTTACCGAACAAAACCTGAATTATTTCCAGCAGGTTCAAGAGATAAAGAAGTCTAATCCTAATGGAGGCGTGTGTGCGGCGGGCCAGCTACCTTCTCCTTCTTGCTGTAGGACACGGTGCTGGCTGAGTTCCTGCAGGAGTGCAGAGACACCTCCAGGTCTCTCTTCACCAGCGTGAGGTAATATCCTGTCCCCAGCTGCGTCTTCAGGAAGAGGGAGGAGCCTACGCAGCACAGCCGCCCGTGGGAGATGATGGCGATGCGGTCGCCCAAGATGTCCGCCTCGTCCATGTGGTGGGTGGAGAGGATGATGGTGCGGCCTGGGGGGAGGAGGGAGAGGAGGGAGAGGAGGGGGGAGGAGGGGGGAGGAGGGAGAGGAGGGGGGAGGAGGGGGGAGGAGGGAGAGGAGGGGGGAGGAGGGAGAGGAGGGGGGAGGAGGGAGAGGAGGGGGGAGGAGGGAGAGGAGGGGGGAGGAGGGAGAGGAGGGGGGAGGAGGGAGAGTGGGGGAGGAGGGATGAAGGGAGGGAGGGTGGGTGGGGGAGGAGGGAGAGTGGGGGAGGAGGGAGGGAGGTGAATACAGACCAGGTAAATCAGTACATGCTGTAATGGAGTCATCTCCTCTTACAGCATGTATAGGGAGAGGTTTGACTGCCCCACTGCTCCAAGTTGAACTTTGCGAGTAGCCCCACATGCGGTGACAGTATTCACTAGGGGAGGGGGGGGTGGCTGGGGTGGGGTTACCTTGGCGATACTTGAGCAGCAGGTCCCAGATGCCTCTGCGTGCATAGGGGTCCACACCGGCCGTGGGCTCGTCCAAGATCACGACCTTTGACCCCCCGACGAAGGCCAGAGCCACCGACAGCTTCCTCTGCATGCCACCTGTCGTCACCACAGAAACAACAATGTCACTTCCTGTGTTCTGCTTGGTTCACCTTTACCCTTGTGAGCATTCTGTTGAGAGCGTGAAGCAAAGATATCCAGAGAGGGAAAGTGACGAAGTACAAATACTTTGTTATTGTACTTAACTAGATTTTTCAGTACTTGACTTTTGATTTTTTTTTACATGAGTAAAAAGTGGGAAAGAAAATTCTAAACGTTTTTTTAAACATTTGTTTAAATTTTTTATAAATTTTCCAAAAAGTTGAAAATGTTTTAGTTTTTTTTAAGTAAAAAAGGTTTTGAATGGTTCGAAAGGTGAACAGAATGTAGGAGAACAACAAATACATGCACACACACACACACACACTCACACACACACACTCTCACCGGACAGCTGGCTGGTGAGGGACTGGCGTTTGTGCGGAAGGCCGACGTCATTGACTATCTGCTCCATCTCAGCTGTCACCTTCTCCTCAGACAGACCCTTCAGCCGGGCGTAGAACCAGACATGCTCCTCAACTGTCAGCCTGGAGGAGGAGGGGAGAGAAGGAGGAGGGGGGTGAGGAGGAGGGGGGGGAGAGGAGGAGGGGGGGAGGAGGAGGGGGGGGGAGGAGGAGGGGGGGAGGAGGAGGAGGGGGAGAGGAGGAGGGGGGGAGGAGGAGGGGGGGGGAGGAGGAGGGGGAGAGGAGGAGGAGGGGGGGGGGAGGAGGAGGAGAGAAGTTAAATCAATGCCCTTACTCAATACCCAGAAGTATTACCACTAGTATGAACAGCAGCCTCAGAGATGAGTAACGGCAGCTGTCCCAGCGGGGGGGGGGAGGGTACGTACATGCTGAACAGCACGTTGTGCTGGGGACACACGCCCAGGTTCTGCCTGATGGAGCTCAGCTCCGAGCGGATGTCCTTCCCAGGATGTAAGCCGTGCCGGAGGTGGGCGGGAACAAGCCGGTCAGGATCGACCTATCACAGCAGACCCCATCACGTTACGCTTGTCACACGGTACAGGCACACGGGGAATACTCCTAGAGGTTGTAGTATATCTGAGAGAGGCAGTGTGCTTACATGGTGGTGGTTTTCCCGGCTCCGTTGTGGCCCAGGAAGGAGGTGATCTGGCCCTCGTAGAAGCCCAGCGTCAGCCCATCCACCGCCAGCTTCTTACCGTGGCTTGTACACCTTCACCAGGTTCTTAATGTACACGCCTGGCTGGATGTGGGAGGGCTCCTCCTCTACACACACCGCTAGGGGGAGGAGAGGAGAGGAGGAGGAGGAGGAGAGGGGGAGGAGAGGAGGGGGAGGAGAGGAGGAGGAGGAGGAGGAGGAGGAGAGGAGGAGGTGAGGAGGGAGAGGAGAGGAGAGGAGGAGGAGAAGAGGAAAGGAGGAGGAGGGAGAGGAGAGGAGAGGAGGAGGAGAAGAGGAAAGGAGGAGGAGGAGAGGAGGAGGAGAGGGGGAGGAGAGGAGGAGGAGGAGAAGAGGAGAGGAGGAGGAGGAAAGGAGGAGGAGAGGAAGAGGAGGGGGTGGAGCGGAGAGGAGGAGGAGAGGGGGAGGGAGAAGAGGAGGAGGGGGGGAGGATAGGAGGAGGAGAGGAAGAGGAGGGGGTGGAGAGAAAGATGAGTAAAGCATTGTAGTGATGCTGTGTGTGGAGAAGCACAGTTAACATCCAGTCTGCTTCTCTAGACCAGCCTCTCTGTCAGAACACAAAGACAAAGCCAGAGGGATGTCAGAAACGGGAGGATGGGATTGGGCCGTACCCTGAGCGTTTCCTGTGGGTGTGGCCATGTTGCTGCAGGGCTTCTCTCCACACCAGTAGGACCTGGTGAAGGGGAAGTACCAGGGTCTGGGGATCCCAAACTGACCTGGAGAGGAGAGGAGTGAGGAGAGGAGAGAGGAGAGAGGAGGAGAGTAGACCAGAGGAGAGGGGAGGAGCGGAGAGGAGAGGGGAGAGGAGAAGGGAGGAGAGGCAGTTCAGTACTACAGTATACACAGGCTTACAGAGGAGCAATCAACAACTACAAATATTTACATATCAGACCTCCCCATCCCTCCCCCCCTCCCTCCTCCTCCCCCTCAGACTCACCGGGGGAACACGGCCTCTATGTACCAGGTCATGAGGGCGTAGAGGGCTGCGTCCACCAGCATCATGCAGATGGAGGTGGTCAGGTTGTAGCTATCCTCCTCTAGAGGGCTGGCCAGCAGGTTGGACCACTGGATGCCCACGCCCTGCTCCTCAAACAGGGCAAAGTACTCACAGCCAAACCCAAAGGCCACGGGGGACAGCAGGCTCTGGAGAGGAGAGACAGAGAGAGAGAGAGAGAGAGAGACAGAGAGAGAGAGAGAGAGAGAGAGAGAGAGAGAGAGAGAGAGGCTGTGAGTAGTCGGCAAAGCTCTCCTGTGTGTTGATATGGCATCTGACGGGTGGAGGAGCTCACACACTCTCACACACACCCCTACCCCACACACACACTCCTCCAGCATCCCCCCCCCCCCTCCCCTCGCTGTGCTCACCACCAGGATCTTGGCCCCGTAGCCTACGTAGTCCTGCCAGGCCACACACAGCACGTAGGGCAGGTAGAGCGTGAAGTAGATGATGCCCCCGCACGCCGCCGCCAAGTTGGCCCGCGAGAAGATGGTGCTGATCAGGAAGCACTGCATGATGGTTACCACGGCGAACGAGCCCAGGAACAGGAACACCACGCCTGGGTCGCTGTAGGGGAGGAGGTTACCCATCTGGAGAGGAGAGGGGGAGGAGGAGAGGAGAGGGGGAGGAGGAGAGGAGAGGGGAGAGGGGGAGGAGAGGAGAGGAGAGGGGAGGGGGAGGAGGAGAGGAGAGGGGGAGGGGGAGGAGAGGAGAGGAGAGGGGGGAGAGAGGGAGGGGGAGGAGAGGAGAAGGGGAGGAGGAGAGGGGGAGAGGAGAGGAGAGGAGGAGGAGAGGGGGAGGAGGAGAGGAGAGGGGGAGGAGGGGGAGGAGGAGAGGAGGAGAAGAGGAGGGGAGGAGAAGAGAGGGAGGAGGAGGATATTATTACCCGAGATGTCAAGACTACTTATATAAACACAGTAGATTTATGTCTGCATAGTGTGTGTGAGTGTCTTACTCAGCAGGTGTGTGTGTGTGTGTGTACCTTCAGGATGAGGACCAGCAACCCCAGCGCTGACCAGCAGAGGGATCAGGCTGCTGATGAACCAGCTGAGCCACAGGACGCCGTTGTCCAATCCCATGATCCTCATGGTCTCCTTGAGGCGCGCCTCCTTCTCGTAGACCACGCCCTTGATGATGAGGGCCACCGAGTACATCCACGCCAGCGTCATGAACAGAGGCATGGAGCGGCTCATCACCCGCAGGAACCTGGGGGTCGAAGGTCAGGCAGGCTGGGTCAGGCTGGGGTCAGAGGGAGACTGACAGAGGTGTGTGTGTGTGTGTGTGTGACCCACATGTCGTCTACGTAGCAGGGGTAGGGCATCTGCTGGATGTAGACCCCAGTCTTCTCCTTGGTCCCGGTCACAGCTCTGATGATGCCCTGCTCGATGACGTCCTGCAGGTAGGAGAACCCACCCCACACGTAGCGCAGGTCCTCAAACGGGTCAGCCCTGGGACCCGGGTCCCAGTACCTGAGGAGGGACGGAAGGGAGGTCAGCCTTAAGAGTTGTCCAGTGCTATTGTGTTTAAACAGTGTCCACTACGGAGTCAGGTGGCTGAGCGGTGAGGGAATCGGGCTAGTAATCCGAAGGTTGCCAGTTCGATTCCCGTTCATGCCAACTGACGTTGTGTCCTTGGGCAAGGCACTTCACCCTACTTGCCTCGGGGGAATGTCCCTGTACTTACTGTAAGTCGCTCTGGATAAGAGCGTCTGCTAAATGACTAAATGTAAATGTAGTACGGTGTGTATGTATCCAGTATGGTGTGTGTGTGTGTGTGTGTGTGTGTGTGTGTGTGTGTCCTCTCACCCGTCCTTGATCTTGTTGGTGCGCTCCACGTTGTCGATGTCCATGCGGATCTTGTAGTTCACGTTGTCGGGCAGGTCCGAGCTGTTGCCGCGGGCGATGTCTGGGAACACGATGCCCGCCCAGAACTTCTGGTCGTCAAGGAGACGCATGGACTTATTGACGAGGCGCTCCTCATTGGCCACAGGCTCCAGCTTGTCCAGGTTGACGCACTGTGGAGGAGACGACCCAGCATCACACACAGCTTTCGCCGAGAACCTAACCCCACTGGAGGTTTAAACACACACACACACACACACCCCTTAACATATGAACACACACACCTCCATGAAGCGTGAGATGGTGAGGATGGCGTGGTCGGTCTCGTTGAAGGCCTCCCTCCAGGTGTAGGCTGAGCCGGGTGGGCGGTGGTCCTCGGAGGCCTTGCGGAGGAAGGCCGACAGGTCCTCCACCCTCCAGTCTGTGCCCTGCAGGCGGGCGTTCAGGAAGCGGGCACTGGCGTTGTTCTGGAGCAGGGTCTGGAGCACGGGGAGACACGGTTAGCTTGACTAACCGGGGGGGTCAGATGGCTGAGCGGTTAGGGAATCGGGCTAGTAATCAGAAGGTTACCGGTTCGATTCCTGTCCGTCCCAATTGACATTGTGACCACTCATACAAGCTTTCTCTTATATTATTATATACATTTAACCCAGTAAGACCCCTTGTTGTAAAATTACAACGTCACCTTTAGCTCTTTAATTGCCAATTTCTTTTTTTTGAAAGACCAAATTTAATAGGACCCATTGGTTAAAATCTTATTTGCAAATGTGTTTTTAGGAGCTAAAGGTGATGTTGAAATTTTCTTACAAGGTTAAATGATGCTGTATTTACAATACCTGCCTGCTAAGAGACAAAATGGCTTCCCATGTTTCCTGTGTTTCATGGTATGTATGTATGGATATAGTACAGTCTGAAGTGGATTATATAATTCTAAAATATATACTACGTCATGTCTATTTGTCACCTCACATAATCTCCCGTTTATCATCAGATTATCAGTTTCATCTCACACAGGTCCACATTCACATCCCTTATCTACTAAGCGGTAATCAACTACTCTAGCCTGGCACCGTAAGTAAACAGGCTTCTGATTCAGACACAGAGAGAGAGAGAGAGTGGTTCGTAGTTCATGAGGTTCATAGTTTATGAGCTCATTCCAGCTATCAACCACTAATGACCCCACAGGAATGTTAGATAAGCCAGTGTTCTGCAGTCCTCCTCCTGCACCAGCAGGGGGCAGTGTGGGCTGTGGTCAGAGGGAGAGAAGGCCCTACAAGCACACATGTTGAGTTTGGGGAGCTGGATGTTGTTACTGTAGCAGGGTTGCCAATTAAGCAACTTTGTCGCTAGTTTTAGCGACTTTTCACCTTCCCTAGCAACATAATATCTCATCTAGCGACTACAGACAAATCTGGCGACTTTCCGCTAGTTTGGAAATCTAAATTTTTCCTTGTTGAGCCGCGGCAACGATGGCTGAATGACATCACGTTTGTTCTGTTCTCACGTTCCCAGTGTATACTCCACCCCTGCCTCCACCCCTGCCTCCACCCCTGCCCCCACCCCTGCCTCCACCCCTGCCCTGTGTGAGTGTCTCTAATGTGACTAGCATACATGAGCGGTTCAAAGCTCCTCTTTCTTATAAAGGCCTCTGAGCGTGAGACTGCCAGCCACAACTCGTCAAAACGGATGTGGCATGTGTTCCTTAACAGCTGCCTGCCTGTCTGTGTGTGTGTGTGTGTGTGTGTGTGTGTGCCTCCTCACCCGGACCAGGTCCATCTCCTCGCTGCTCTCCATGAAGGACCATACCCTGGGCCTCATCTCCTCCCACATGCCCCCCAGGTCCCTCAGCACGCCCAGCTCCTGGAACGTCTTGTTCACCTGGGGGGGGGGGGGAGAATTAGAATTGGAGTGTGGATATGTGTGAGTGTGTGTGTGTTGTACCTTGTGTATGATCTGTTAGAATTGGAGTGTGGATATGTGAGTGTGTGTGTGTTGTACCTTGTGTATGATCTGTTAGAATTGGAGTGTGGATATGTGTGAGTGTGTGTGTGTTGTACCTTGTGTATGATCTGTTAGAATTGGAGTGTGGATATGTGAGTGTGTGTGTGTTGTACCTTGTGTATGATCTGTTAGAATTGGAGTGTGGATATGTGAGTGTGTGTGTGTTGTACCTTGTGTATGATCTGTTAGAATTGGAGTGTGGATATGTGTGAGTGTGTGTCTTACCTCGTGTATGATCCTCTGTGTAGCGGGAGTGTCAGGTGTGTAGAGGATCTTGCCCATCAGGAGTGGTTTGAGCGCCCTCCAGATCATCCTGGAGATGGGGCTGGCTTCCAGGCCACGCATCATGCTGTTACAGTACGGAGCTGGAGGAGGAGAGGACACCAGCTCACGTTACACTGCTCAGAACGTCCAATCAGCTGACCCTTTCAGCCACACACATTGTGTCCCATAATTGCATTATGGGAAGTGTAGTTGAAAAGTACGGATCAGAAGTGTAGTGTTTTAAGGTTGTCAGAGTCGGACAAGGATGTGACATCAAAATTCATCCACCAAAACAGGAAGTGTTGATGATCAGGAATTGTTGTGAAGAGAGGAGAGAGAGAGAGAGAGAGAGAGAGAGAGAGAGAGAGAGAGAGAGAGAGAGAGAGAGAGAGAGAGAGAGAGAGAGAGAGAGAGGACTCGGATCTCAACTCACTGGAGGAGTTGTCGTAGGTGGACACCGGCTCGTCCTCGCTGCCGTTGCCGTGGTTACCGAAGAGGGCCTTGTAATTGTTGTCCTCGTACCAGTTGAGGGACTTGATCTTCAGTCCTCCGCCCTCCGGGTGTCCGCACACGATGCGAGACACGGCCTGGTACATGTGGCTGGGGCTGCCTGTGGCGTTGGTCGTCAGGTACTGCAGCTCCTTACGCAGGTCCTGCCAGCTGTTCATGCTCACCAGCTGGAACACACATGCACACATGCCTGTTACATACATGTATACGTGTTTACATACGTGTTGTATATATACGTGGTACAGCCGTGTGACATCCATGTTGCGTGTGTTAACTGGTTCTCATAATCGTCACGGATTAAACCCACCATCCGTATGACAGAGAGAGTGTCGCTACATGTGAGTCACGTTCAGACACGCTAATGCTAAAGCTAATGCTAAAGCTAATGCTACAGCTAATGCTAAAGCTAATGCTAAAGCCGTTCATGTTGTTGTCAGGGGAACAGATTTCCGCCGGAGGTGAAAACTACATGTTCTCAACAAGCAGCCTGATGGGGTTAAATTTAGCTGCTGTTCCTGAAATACTCTGATGGTGTGGCAGACAAGTGTGTGTGTGTGTGTGTGACTGTGTGTGTGTGTATTCGTCCTAGGTGTGGCTGTGCTTAAACACTCTCCAAAAGAGAGAGAGACCATTTTAAGAACACAGTCTGTCTTTCAGAGAACAGCAGGTCTTTCTCTACTGTTAAACATTCAAACCTGTGTTCTACTGCGCTTGAGGTACAATTCAACTATTAAACTACCCTGAACCAAAGCTAGCAGATGTGTGTATACAAGGGCTGCTGGATAACCACTGTTTACCCCCAGTCTTTGTCTGCTAATGCCTGGTAAATGACAGGGCGTGAGACAAAGCCGTGCCATGAGGTAAGAGTTGTTCCCGGTGCTGTTGAAATCCTAGTTTCACATGAGCTTCTATGTGGCGTAACCCAGACGACAGAGTGGGTTCACTTCCCCCTGGGTCAGAAACACTGACCGCTCCGGATTTCACTAAGCAACCTCACGAGAGCTGTCACGCATGTTAGGTTTGACACACGCCTGAGTTCTGCTTTGGTTTCTTTGCGGGTGATCTTGAAACGGAGAGAGGGGGGAGGAGGGCAAACCTGGGGTGTGTGGTCAGGTGGGACAGGTCCTGCCCTGACATGTACTAGACTGAGAGGGAAGGAGGGAGGGAGAGAGGGAGGGAAGGAGGGGAAGAGAGGGAGAGAGAGAGAGAGAGAGAGAGAGAGAGAGAGAGAGAGAGAGAGAGAGAGAGAGAGAGGAAGAAAGGTAGGAAGGGAGAGACAGAGAGAACAAAGAGAGGTTACTCTCGGCCATGCGTGTAGCGGGCAGACACCCAGAAGTGAAGGATGGTGGTTATTATCAGGAGAAAAACAATGCTCCAGTCTCAATAGAACCTGCAGTCAGCACATCATCCCAACCTCCACACCACCTCCTTATCCTTCCCTGCTGAGCCTGCGACTACAAACTCCCCAAAACAATGAAACTAACTAAACCACACTTTTGGCTGTCTATTGTTCCCAGAGAACCCAAGAAAAAAACCACACAACGATTTCCCAGCAAGGGCTCATGGTGACAGTATAAAACGCTCCAGTTAGCTCGATAGCAGTGAAACCAGCGCACCAGATCCTCTCCTTGTCTCCTGTGTGTGTTTGTGATCCACCCCAGAACGGTCACAGCTTTGATCC
This sequence comes from Osmerus mordax, assembly GCF_038355195.1. Taxonomy (NCBI): domain Eukaryota; kingdom Metazoa; phylum Chordata; class Actinopteri; order Osmeriformes; family Osmeridae; genus Osmerus; species Osmerus mordax. The sequence goes on from NW_027120598.1 coordinate 44,780, forward strand.
ACATCTCACAGTCACATGCTTCATCCTGCTAGCTGCAGCCAAAACCACACAAAGAACACATCTCACACAGTGGAGAGGGAGGGTGTGTGAGATGTGCCTGACCCAATGTGTGCGTGTCTGCCTCTTTGGCTCCATGTAAATATGTGTGTGTGTATCCGGCGTGTGTGTGTGTGTTGTTAGAGTTTTGACCCGGGGAGACTTGCCTCTCACAGCACAGTACC
>NW_027120598.1:47500-53097 GCF_038355195.1 Osmerus mordax
TGTCAGGGGGATCATTATCAGTTCAGCTCCTCTGATCCACTGCAGTCTAATCCTTCTTGGCATCTCAACAGTCTTTGGGACAGCAGTTCTTAGCGTTATTCAGTGCCTCCTGTCAAGTCAACCCAATAAATACATCATGTCTGAGTGTAGGTAGGTTTGCGTCGCTGTTGCTAAGCAGCCCTCTTACCCGAATGGGTTTCAGGAAGTCCAGGTTGGACAGGAAGTGGCTCTGTGCCCGGTCCAGCCAATCACCAGAGGACCTGCAGATGATTTCCTGTACGTGTTGCGACACGTTTCTGTCGGAGATGGTGACGAAGTCCTCCAAGGATGTGCCGTTACACATGTCCCTGAGATGGACACCAAAGCCTCGGATCAAAACCTGGATGGGGGAAGGGGATGGGGAGGATGGGGGTAGGGGGGTGGGGGGAGGGGGGTTGGGGAGGTTGTGGGGAGGACAATATAAATGGAGGTTCAGTTAGGAACAGGAAGTTGTATGTTGACGGTTGTCCTGTGAGACTGTGGTAGCACGCTAAACTGAAGGCTAGTCCAGGCGTGAGCTTTTTTCAGATTTCTTCAAAAGCAAGTCTGAGCGTTCCTGCCACTGGTAAATCTATGGTGAGAAGGTGAAATACACGTGCTTAGAGTCGCTCCATCCCGGCGGTTCTAGAACCTTCTAGAAACATTCTGTAGCAGTTCTGGAATGTTTGCATGAGATATCGTGTTCTCTAGCCACAAGCAGTAACTAACCATAACACCCAATAACAGATGTTTGGCGGTGAGACAGCCATCATAATCTCAAGTTTCTAGTTTATCAGCCACGTGTAACAAGTTTTATACACTGAAATTCTCTGGCCCTCCTCTCCTTTCAGAAGAATGCTTTGCTAAGATAGAGGTATTATAATTATAGTATTTAAAACCCATTAGGAAAGCTGCTATACTCGTTCCAGTATCCGACCTGATGAAAACTGTTCTGTACTATGGGACTAAAGCTCTAAATGTCACTTTGGATTAAAGCATCCAGATGCTACCAGCTAAATGAATACATTAGTTTCGGTTTTTATTTGATCATAAAAGCGCCCAAACGCTGTCCTGCTCCCAGCACCCTCTAGTAGAACACACCAAACAACCCCAGCCGAACGCCTCTGAACCCATATATAGCATGTGGAGGTCATTAGGGGCAGAGAGAGAGAGGGAGAGAGAGAGAGAGAAAGAAAAGGGAGAATGAAAAGTGTTGAGACAAAATGATAGAGCAGAGAGAAAAAACAATGAGAGAGGATAGAGAGGAGAGAGGAGGGGGAGAGAGGGAGTGAGAGAGAGAGCGAGAGAGGGAGGGAGGGAGGGGGAGAGAGGGAGAGAGAGAGTCACAGAGAGTGAGAGAGGGGGAGAGAGAGACAAATTAGATGAGAACCACAAACACCAATTACGGTGTGAGAGTCCTCCTGTAGCCCCCTACATGGCTGCATTCCTGGGTGTTCAGAGCAAGGCTGGCTCCAGGGGGCGCTACAGAGGCCTCGGCGTACCTTCTCCAGGTTGACGTCGGCCTCGACGATGTGCTTGACGGCGTGGTGCGACAGGGACGCGTTGCGATGGAGGAACAGGGACAGGGTCTCCTCGTCTCGCAGGAAGTCCTTCAGCTTGAATCCTGATGACATCACAGTAAACAGGAAGCTGTCATTAGACACGTTTGAATGATACTGGACTGTCGATTTGGAAAAGTGACTGACGGGAGTCAATTAAGGAAATGTAGTGTAAAATTCTATTTTAAATGAACTGTTTCCAGGGTTACGTTAGAGAGTGCAGCCCCATGACCTTGTACTGAATCAACCAAACACAACTGTAACCACATCCAAAACACAGCTAATGAAGCTGTTGGGATGGAACTTGTTCTCCCAGAACATCCATTAAAAGGCTTGTTATCCTTCACCAACCAAACAGCCTCCCTCCCTCCCTCCCTCCCTCCCAGGCCTTCAGCTCCAGACAGAGATCCAGTTCAAGAAGCTTCTTTAAATACATCGTCAGAATCCCAAAGACATGGTGGGAGGATAATGGACCAGCACATGAAATGATGAACTTGTGCAAGTATAGGCGGTTTGTTCTGTCGGGGCTGTCTGTGTGTGTGTGTGTGTGTGTGTGCGTGTGTGCGTGCGCCAAGAACCGGTTATTCCCAGTCCCTTCCTTCCTTCTCTCTTTCTCACACACACATGCACACACTCTGACCTCAGACAGAGCCCATTGTACCCTGTGTGTGTGTGTGTGTGTGTGTGTGTGTGTGTGTGTGTGTGTGTGTGTGTGTGTGTGTGTGTGTGTGTGTGTGTGTGTGTGTGTGTGTGTGTGAGAGAGAGACAGAGTGTGTGTGTGCATTCCAGGGAAGTCATCTCCTCATGCAGTGCCCAGCTTGACTCTGCTCCCTGCTGGTCCACAGTGTACCAGGACAAGGTCACTACAGGTCGTTCACCTCCGGCCCAAATACCAGCTCCACTCTGCCCAAGTCATTTGTTATCTACCAACACCACCCTCACTCCATAACTCTGCCCAAGTTCACCACCCTCACCCCCACCCTCACTCTCAACAGCCTCCCCACCCTTCTAGCTGTGGGGGGAACTGGACTGCAGTTTAGAAAATGGCACCCCAAACCATCATTATACTTTTGAATAACTCTTTCTGTTCTATTCTGTTCTGTTCGGTTGTGTTCTATCCTACTGCATGTGAGGCGTCTCCTCATGTTCCCTGGTCTGTGTGACATACAGCAGACAGGATACACAGCTGACATCCCTGGAGAGGCAAGGAAGTTGCTGCATGTCCCTGAGTGTGTGTGTGTCTCTGTGTGTGTGTGTGTGTGTCTGTGTGTCTCTGTGTGTGTGTGTGTGTGTGTGTGTGTGTGTGTGTCTCTCTGTGTGTGTGTCTCTGTGTGTGTGTGTGACAACCCCCGGGTAATAGGTAAACATCCAGAGGAGTGTTAACGAGGCTTAATCACCATCCCCGAGGGAAAGCTCCACCTACCAGACTGCATTGCAGCAGATGAGCCCTCAGGAATGATGGTTTAACTCTGGAGCAACAGGACACACAGGCCAGATTACAGATTCCCACCGCCGCAATCTACCTTGTTACGAATGAACATGCCCTTCGAAATAACGCCAGAGATGAGCTGTGATTGGTCAGGTCGTGCGAAGGTTAGCCTCCAGGCCAATAAGGATACAATTGTGTGTCTCCTCCCTGTATCAGATTTGCATAATTCCCTTGATGCTTTTGGGGCCTGAGGATGGGGGAGGATGATCTTAGATCAGAAGTGTCCCTGCTTACAAGATCACTCTGGGTGGAACCCCAGGATAAACACTGTTTCAACCCCTTCAAGTATTAAGTATGTATTCAGGCTGGCCATTAGGCACCTGATGCATTTGCTGCATGAATCTGTTACAATATAAAAGTTTTTTTTTTAATGATCAAGTCTTTTAAAAGGCTTCTCTTGCTTTCACTGGGCACTGGCTGGATAACATGACTAGCTTTTTACTTGCTTTATTGACTGAATGAATATACACGTGACTGGACCGGAATTGACAATTACGCAGTTATGCTCACACAGTTTTCATGACCCAAGATGCTAGATAAGATCCGAGATACTTCTGGCACAGGAAGTAGTCATAAACCAGGATGGGAGGACGGGAACTGGTGGAACTCTCCAAACAAAAAATTATTTTTATCTGTTATATTTATTCGAGAACATTATCCTTTTTCTAGGCTAAATAATTAAATGGTCCAAGAATGGAATGCTTTGTGTTGGTCAATGCCCTTGGTTACAACACAACGAAGAATGATTTTATGCGAAGGTTTCATTAAATAAATAATTATTTAAAAAAAACGTATTACGCAACCCTTGTTGTTCTTGGCAGACATGAAGGAGAAGTGAGGAACCAAATCAGGGTCAAGGTTGGCCGGACTCTAGCCTGTACAGTCTCTCACTTTCAACCTTATACAGATTAGGAATGTTAATCATCAACCATTACATTCAGACTGAAGATGAACCTGATTCGGCTCTTAATCTGTCTCAGCATCATTAAAACCAGGTGTGTTGGAGCAGGGAAACATCTAGAACATGCAGGGCAGGGGAGGGGGTTCCTGAGGACCAGGGTTGAGAGAGGCTGGTCTAGAGTATGAAATCATCCCCGTTCTCCGTGCCCCGGCAGCGGGGGAGGTGGTGGTTCTGACCTTTGGTGTTCTTCTGCATCTTCCTGAGAGCCCTCACCAGCCCCTTGTAGCCCTGCAGGCTACGGTCGTTCTGGCTGTACAGCAGGATCTTCTTAGCATCGTTGAACAGACGGGAGATTCTGGGAGGAAGGATGGAAAGGACAAAAGATTTATCTCAAGTTATTCAGAGTATCTTTTTTTATTTTTTTTTATTATTATTATTGAAGGACAGATTTGTGTGTGCGTGCGCGTGTGTGTGCGTGCATATGTACTCACATAGAGTCGTTGAAGTTGCCCACCACCCCTGGCGTCTCTCCAGGTGTGGGGTAACGGAAGCAGGGGTTGTTGGCGTTGCAGATGATGCCCTGTACCCATGGCAACGTGCCCGCAGAGGGCATGGGCTTGTTGGGGAAGTGACCTGGAGGGCAGAGGAGGGTCAAAGGTCGTGAGACGAGGGGTGACGGGTCGTTGTCATCCGTATCAACCGGATACATGAAAAATAAATCCTCTATTTTGTAAACCTGGAAATTGAATTCTTGACTAAACTGGTTCTGATTGAACTCCGGGCTCTTGATGTACTCTGTGGTCACCTGGTTCACCTGGTCACCTGGTTCACGAGAGCCTCGTCAAACAGAGACTTCTCGCCCAGTTTCCCTGACGTGCCAGTGATGGGACCAGCGATATCATCTGAGTTTACTGAACTGAGGTTACGAGAGGGGAGCACAGCTCAGTGTCAGAGCATTTGGACACAGATCAAGAGGTCCCAGGTTCAATTCCCCCCCACACCCTCGTACGTCTCCTTGGACTAAAGCCTCTGCTGAACGAATACCCTTTCATACATGATAAGGGACTTTTATAGAGGAAAGGTCAAACTTGGTGGTTATCTTATCAGAGCTGCTCTACAGTAGCTGGTGCTGCTGTAATTGGCCCTCGGGGCAAACACACGACTGCCAGCCCAGATAGAGGGGTGTGTGAGGGGTGTGTTCAGGAGAAACGCTGAACCAGTCTGGGGCGATGCTAGTGGGCAAAGCTCAGATGTGTTGTCCTCTGATATGAGCGTGAGTGGCTGAACTCTAACGATGGTGTTTGTTTTAGCAATATTACTTTTCTGAAGTAACGGTGGATGTTTTAAAAAAAAACTTTTATTAGAAGGTTTTCTGATGACATTTAACACCGTAAAATGGATTTATCTTTAACCTTGTTATGACTGAATGGGTTGTCCTTCTTGTAATGAAGCAACATTCCATATACCATGACCTCTCACACAGATAACATTTATTTTGAATGAGGACTATTTTCAAGGTTGTTTGTGTTCCCTGATTGATTTATATAGAAACATCATTCAAAGACTTGATTAAATAAGAGGAATTCTCAATGAACAGAATTAAATCTCTAGGAGATTTTCTAGGAGTCCT
>NW_027120599.1:5000-10000 GCF_038355195.1 Osmerus mordax
AACGGGCAAAAAAAATAAAAAAAGACCCAAAACGCGCCGCCTACCGGCCGCTCGCGGGTGCCCGGGGTCGGGGTATGGGTCTAGCCTGTGCCGGGGCTTCAAATATGGGAAAAAAAAAAAAATTCAAAAAAAGCGCCCCCAACCGGCCGTTTCGGTATACGGGGGGCCGCCCGGGAAGTGCCGTGGTCGGGGTATGGCTCAGGGGCTCGCTGGGGCTTCAAAACGGCCAAGAAAAAAAAAATGACCCAAAACACGCCACCTACCGGCCGCTCGCGGGTGCCCGGGGTCGGGGTATGGGTCTAGCCTGTGCCGGGGCTTCAAATATGGAGAAAAAAAAAATTTCAAAAAAAGGGCCCCCATCGGCCCCCCGGGTAGTGCCGGGGTCGGGGGGCATGATTCTGGGGCGCCCCAGAGCCAAGTAGGCGCCTGGAGGAAAGGAAAAAAAAACTTTAACTTTTTTTTGACCACCAGGGGTGGGGGGGTCTCATGCCCCATCGGGTGCCCGCCCCGAGTGCCTCTCAGGCGGATACATTTTCACCCGTGTGCGGGAGACACATATGGTGCATGGTCCGTGTATACACCATATGTGTAGTATGGGCAAAACCACTGTAAAGTCATACTGCCATTGACTTCCATTCATTTTCCCAGGATGACTTATATACTCTATGGTAGCTGTCTGGTGGACTGGGGGCCGCGACAATGTTACGCTTGTAAGTCAGAAGCTGGGAAATGCACTGCGAAGCTGGGAAAACCGTTTTTCGAGCTCATTTTCGGTTCCGCCCAACGGATTTTGATCAAAATAGGCTCATTCGAAAGGTATTAACCGGGGGCACACGGAAAACCGGGACTAATAACGCGCACGTGCGCGTGCGCGAAACGGGAAGCAAAAGAAAACTTCAATCGGAGCTACAACCGTGAACCGTCGCAGATAGGGCGGAAATTTCAACGCACGTCGCTGCGTCTCACTCCAACTTAAATAACAAAACTGTCCCCAGCGAAATCGGTTGGATAAAACGGAAACGGGAAGCGAAAGAAAACGTTAAACGTCAACACCGAAATGGCTATCGTCAATTCCAATGTGAAAACAACTCGCACGTATGTGTCTTACTCTAAAGCAGTGTATAAAACTATCCCCAGCCAAATCAGAGCTACGCAACGAAAACGGGAAGCGAAACAAAACTTTAAACGGAGCTACCGAATTGGAAATCATCAATCCTGGGAAAATAACAACTCACACGTGTGCCCCTTATTCTAACTTGAATTTAGAAACCGTCCTCAACAAAATCCCACGTTCGGGTGAATAACTGTGAATTTTAAGGCACATGCCTCTCTGGGCTGGGAGAGTGCATTCAAATAGGAGAAATTGGCTTCATTTAGAGGCATCTCCACTTAGGGACGTCGTAGCACCTTAACTCGGGTGGCGTTGGAAAGGTCTGGTCCAGGGGAACACGGGCGTGTCAAGTTTGCCACGCGCACGCGCATCCCCGCTAAACAGGGGCCAAAACAAAACTTTAAACGGAGCTACCGAATTGGAAACCATCAATCCTGGGAAAATAACAACTCACACGTGTGCCCCTTATGCTAACTTGAATTTAGAAACCGTCCTCAACAAAATCCCACGTTCGGGCGCAAAACTGCACGTTTGAGGCCACATTTTCAATGATGCTGGAAACTTACATTCAAAGCTGGGAAAATGTGCTCATCTACAGGCATCCCCACTTAGGGACGTCGTAGCACCTTGACTCGGGTGGCGTTGGAAAGGTCTGGTCCAGGGGAACACGGGCGTGTCAAGTTTGCCACGCGCACGCGCATCCCCGCTAAACAGGGGCCAAAACAAAACTTTAAACGGAGCTACCGAATTGGAAACCATCAATCCTGGGAAAATAACAACTCACACGTGTGCCCCTTATGCTAACTTGAATTTAGAAACCGTCCTCAACAAAATCCCACGTTCGGGCGCAAAACTGCACGTTTGAGGCCACATTTTCAATGATGCTGGAAACTTACATTCAAAGCTGGGAAAATGTGCTCATCTACAGGCATCCCCACTTAGGGACGTCGTAGCACCTTGACTCGGGTGGCGTTGGAAAGGTCTGGTCCAGGGGAACACGGGCGTGTCAAGGTTGCCACGCGCACGCGCATCCCCGCTAAACAGGAGCCCAAACAAAACTTTAAACGGGGCTACGGAAAAGGGGAGAGCTTTTTCGGGGACAAACACCACTCACGTCGGTGCCCCCTGTTCCAACTTGAATTTAGAAACCGTCCTCAACAAAATCCCACGTTCGGGTGAATAACTGTGAATTTTAAGGCACATGCCTCTCTGGGCTGGGAGAGTGCATTCAAATAGGAGAAATTGGCTTCATTTAGAGGCATCCCCACTTGGGGACGTCGTAGCACCTTAACTCAGGTGGCGTTAGAAAGGTCTGGTCCAGGGGAACACGGGCGTGTCATGTTTGCCACGCGCACGCGCATCCCCGCTGAACAGGAGCCCAAACAAAACTTTAAACGGGGCTACGGAAAAGGGGAGGGCTTTTTCGGGGACAACCACCACTCACCTCGGTTCCCCCCATCCCAACTTGAATTTAGAAACCGTCCCCAGCCAAATCCCACGTTCGGGGGCAAAACTGCTCGTTTGAGGCCACATTTTCAATGATACTGGAAACTTACATTCAAAGTTGGGAAAAGGTGTTCATTTACAGGCATCTCCACTTAGGGACGTCGTAGCACCTTAACTCAGGCGGCGTTAGAAAGGTCTGGTCCAGGGGAACACGGGCGTGTCAAGGTTGCCACGCGCACGCGCATCCCCGCTAAACAGGAGCCCAAACAAAACTTTAAACGGGGCTACGGAAAAGGGGAGAGCTTTTTCGGGGACAAACACCACTCACGTCGGTGCCCCCTGTTCCAACTTGAATTTAGAAACCGTCCTCAACAAAATCCCACGTTCGGGTGAATAACTGTGAATTTTAAGGCACATGCCTCTCTGGGCTGGGAGAGTGCATTCAAATAGGAGAAATTGGCTTCATTTAGAGGCATCCCCACTTGGGGACGTCGTAGCACCTTAACTCAGGTGGCGTTAGAAAGGTCTGGTCCAGGGGAACACGGGCGTGTCATGTTTGCCACGCGCACGCGCATCCCCGCTGAACAGGAGCCCAAACAAAACTTTAAACGGGGCTACGGAAAAGGGGAGGGCTTTTTCGGGGACAACCACCACTCACCTCGGTTCCCCCCATCCCAACTTGAATTTAGAAACCGTCCCCAGCCAAATCCCACGTTCGGGGGCAAAACTGCTCGTTTGAGGCCACATTTTCAATGATACTGGAAACTTACATTCAAAGTTGGGAAAAGGTGTTCATTTACAGGCATCTCCACTTAGGGACGTCGTAGCACCTTAACTCAGGCGGCGTTAGAAAGGTCTGGTCCAGGGGAACACGGGCGTGTCAAGGTTGCCACGCGCACGCGCATCCCCGCTAAACAGGAGCCCAAACAAAACTTTAAACGGGGCTACGGAAAAGGGGAGAGCTTTTTCGGGGACAAACACCACTCACGTCGGTGCCCCCTGTTCCAACTTGAATTTAGAAACCGTCCTCAACAAAATCCCACGTTCGGGTGAATAACTGTGAATTTTAAGGCACATGCCTCTCTGGGCTGGGAGAGTGCATTCAAATAGGAGAAATTGGCTTCATTTAGAGGCATCCCCACTTGGGGACGTCGTAGCACCTTAACTCAGGTGGCGTTAGAAAGGTCTGGTCCAGGGGAACACGGGCGTGTCATGTTTGCCACGCGCACGCGCATCCCCGTTGAACAGGAGCCCAAACAAAACTTTAAACGGGGCTACGGAAAAGGGGAGGGCTTTTTCGGGGACAACCACCACTCACCTCGGTGCCCCCCATCCCAACTTGAATTTAGAAACCGTCCCCAGCCAAATCCCACGTTCGGGGGCAAAACTGCACGTTTGAGGCCACATTTTCAATGATACTGGAAACTTACATTCAAAGTTGGGAAAAGGTGTTCATTTACAGGCATCCCCACTTGGGGACGTCGTAGCACCTTAACTCAGGCGGCGTTAGAAAGGTCTGGTCCAGGGGAACACGGGCGTGTCAAGGTTGCCACGCGCACGCGCTTCCCCGCTGAACAGGAGCCCAAACAAAACTTTAAACGGGGCTACGGAAAAGGGGAGGGCTTTTTCGGGGACAACCACCACTCACCTCGGTGCCCCCCATCCCAACTTGAACTTAGAAACCGTCCCCAGCGAAATCCCACGTTCGGGCGAATAACTGTGAATTTTAAGCCCCTTTTCCTCTCAAGCTGGAAACGTGCAAAGTTGGGAAAAGGTGTTCATTTACAGGCATCTCCACTTAGGGACGTCGTAGCACCTTAACTCAGGCGGCGTTAGAAAGGTCTGGTCCAGGGGAACACGGGCGTGTCAAGGTTGCCACGCGCACGCGCATCCCCGCTGAACAGGAGCCCAAACAAAACTTTAAACGGGGCTACGGAAAAGGGGAGGGCTTTTTCGGGGACAACCACCACTCACCTCGGTGCCCCCCATCCCAACTTGAATATAGAAACCGTCCCCAGCCAAATCCCACGTTCGGGGGCAAAACTGCTCGTTTGAGGCCACATTTTCAATGATACTGGAAACTTACATTCAAAGTTGGGAAAATGTGCTCATCTACAGGCATCCCCACTTGGGGACGTCGTAGCACCTTGACTCAGGCGGCGTTAGAAAGGTCTGGACCAGGGGAACACGGGGGTGTCAAGGTTGCCACGCGCACGCGCATCTCCGCGACGCTGCGAGCGAAACAAATTTTCAAACGCGCACACCGAAATGGGGACACTTTTTTCGGGGACAAACACCACTCACCTCGGTGCCCCCCATCCCAACTTGAATATAGAAACCGTCCCCAGCCAAATCCCACGTTCGGGCGAATAACTGTGAATTTTAAGCCCCTTTTCCTCTCAAGCTGGAAACGTGCAAAGTTGGGAAAAGGTGTTCATTTAGA
>NW_027120599.1:20000-25000 GCF_038355195.1 Osmerus mordax
AAATAACAACTCACACGTGTGCCCCTTATTCTAACTTGAATTTAGAAACCGTCCTCAACAAAATCCCACGTTCGGGTGAATAACTGTGAATTTTAAGGCACATGCCTCTCTGGGCTGGGAGAGTGCATTCAAATAGGAGAAATTGGCTTCATTTAGAGGCATCTCCACTTAGGGACGTCGTAGCACCTTAACTCGGGTGGCGTTGGAAAGGTCTGGTCCAGGGGAACACGGGCGTGTCAAGTTTGCCACGCGCACGCGCATCCCCGCTAAACAGGGGCCAAAACAAAACTTTAAACGGAGCTACCGAATTGGAAACCATCAATCCTGGGAAAATAACAACTCACACGTGTGCCCCTTATGCTAACTTGAATTTAGAAACCGTCCTCAACAAAATCCCACGTTCGGGCGCAAAACTGCACGTTTGAGGCCACATTTTCAATGATGCTGGAAACTTACATTCAAAGCTGGGAAAATGTGCTCATCTACAGGCATCCCCACTTAGGGACGTCGTAGCACCTTGACTCGGGTGGCGTTGGAAAGGTCTGGTCCAGGGGAACACGGGCGTGTCAAGTTTGCCACGCGCACGCGCATCCCCGCTAAACAGGGGCCAAAACAAAACTTTAAACGGAGCTACCGAATTGGAAACCATCAATCCTGGGAAAATAACAACTCACACGTGTGCCCCTTATGCTAACTTGAATTTAGAAACCGTCCTCAACAAAATCCCACGTTCGGGCGCAAAACTGCACGTTTGAGGCCACATTTTCAATGATGCTGGAAACTTACATTCAAAGCTGGGAAAATGTGCTCATCTACAGGCATCCCCACTTAGGGACGTCGTAGCACCTTGACTCGGGTGGCGTTGGAAAGGTCTGGTCCAGGGGAACACGGGCGTGTCAAGGTTGCCACGCGCACGCGCATCCCCGCTAAACAGGAGCCCAAACAAAACTTTAAACGGGGCTACGGAAAAGGGGAGAGCTTTTTCGGGGACAAACACCACTCACGTCGGTGCCCCCTGTTCCAACTTGAATTTAGAAACCGTCCTCAACAAAATCCCACGTTCGGGTGAATAACTGTGAATTTTAAGGCACATGCCTCTCTGGGCTGGGAGAGTGCATTCAAATAGGAGAAATTGGCTTCATTTAGAGGCATCCCCACTTGGGGACGTCGTAGCACCTTAACTCAGGTGGCGTTAGAAAGGTCTGGTCCAGGGGAACACGGGCGTGTCATGTTTGCCACGCGCACGCGCATCCCCGCTGAACAGGAGCCCAAACAAAACTTTAAACGGGGCTACGGAAAAGGGGAGGGCTTTTTCGGGGACAACCACCACTCACCTCGGTTCCCCCCATCCCAACTTGAATTTAGAAACCGTCCCCAGCCAAATCCCACGTTCGGGGGCAAAACTGCTCGTTTGAGGCCACATTTTCAATGATACTGGAAACTTACATTCAAAGTTGGGAAAAGGTGTTCATTTACAGGCATCTCCACTTAGGGACGTCGTAGCACCTTAACTCAGGCGGCGTTAGAAAGGTCTGGTCCAGGGGAACACGGGCGTGTCAAGGTTGCCACGCGCACGCGCATCCCCGCTAAACAGGAGCCCAAACAAAACTTTAAACGGGGCTACGGAAAAGGGGAGAGCTTTTTCGGGGACAAACACCACTCACGTCGGTGCCCCCTGTTCCAACTTGAATTTAGAAACCGTCCTCAACAAAATCCCACGTTCGGGTGAATAACTGTGAATTTTAAGGCACATGCCTCTCTGGGCTGGGAGAGTGCATTCAAATAGGAGAAATTGGCTTCATTTAGAGGCATCCCCACTTGGGGACGTCGTAGCACCTTAACTCAGGTGGCGTTAGAAAGGTCTGGTCCAGGGGAACACGGGCGTGTCATGTTTGCCACGCGCACGCGCATCCCCGCTGAACAGGAGCCCAAACAAAACTTTAAACGGGGCTACGGAAAAGGGGAGGGCTTTTTCGGGGACAACCACCACTCACCTCGGTTCCCCCCATCCCAACTTGAATTTAGAAACCGTCCCCAGCCAAATCCCACGTTCGGGGGCAAAACTGCTCGTTTGAGGCCACATTTTCAATGATACTGGAAACTTACATTCAAAGTTGGGAAAAGGTGTTCATTTACAGGCATCTCCACTTAGGGACGTCGTAGCACCTTAACTCAGGCGGCGTTAGAAAGGTCTGGTCCAGGGGAACACGGGCGTGTCAAGGTTGCCACGCGCACGCGCATCCCCGCTAAACAGGAGCCCAAACAAAACTTTAAACGGGGCTACGGAAAAGGGGAGGCTTTTTCGGGGACAAACACCACTCACGTCGGTGCCCCCTGTTCCAACTTGAATTTAGAAACCGTCCTCAACAAAATCCCACGTTCGGGTGAATAACTGTGAATTTTAAGGCACATGCCTCTCTGGGCTGGGAGAGTGCATTCAAATAGGAGAAATTGGCTTCATTTAGAGGCATCCCCACTTGGGGACGTCGTAGCACCTTAACTCAGGTGGCGTTAGAAAGGTCTGGTCCAGGGGAACACGGGCGTGTCATGTTTGCCACGCGCACGCGCATCCCCGTTGAACAGGAGCCCAAACAAAACTTTAAACGGGGCTACGGAAAAGGGGAGGGCTTTTTCGGGGACAACCACCACTCACCTCGGTGCCCCCCATCCCAACTTGAATTTAGAAACCGTCCCCAGCCAAATCCCACGTTCGGGGGCAAAACTGCACGTTTGAGGCCACATTTTCAATGATACTGGAAACTTACATTCAAAGTTGGGAAAAGGTGTTCATTTACAGGCATCCCCACTTGGGGACGTCGTAGCACCTTAACTCAGGCGGCGTTAGAAAGGTCTGGTCCAGGGGAACACGGGCGTGTCAAGGTTGCCACGCGCACGCGCTTCCCCGCTGAACAGGAGCCCAAACAAAACTTTAAACGGGGCTACGGAAAAGGGGAGGGCTTTTTCGGGGACAACCACCACTCACCTCGGTGCCCCCCATCCCAACTTGAACTTAGAAACCGTCCCCAGCGAAATCCCACGTTCGGGCGAATAACTGTGAATTTTAAGCCCCTTTTCCTCTCAAGCTGGAAACGTGCAAAGTTGGGAAAAGGTGTTCATTTACAGGCATCTCCACTTAGGGACGTCGTAGCACCTTAACTCAGGCGGCGTTAGAAAGGTCTGGTCCAGGGGAACACGGGCGTGTCAAGGTTGCCACGCGCACGCGCATCCCCGCTGAACAGGAGCCCAAACAAAACTTTAAACGGGGCTACGGAAAAGGGGAGGGCTTTTTCGGGGACAACCACCACTCACCTCGGTGCCCCCCATCCCAACTTGAATATAGAAACCGTCCCCAGCCAAATCCCACGTTCGGGGGCAAAACTGCTCGTTTGAGGCCACATTTTCAATGATACTGGAAACTTACATTCAAAGTTGGGAAAATGTGCTCATCTACAGGCATCCCCACTTGGGGACGTCGTAGCACCTTGACTCAGGCGGCGTTAGAAAGGTCTGGACCAGGGGAACACGGGGGTGTCAAGTTTGCCACGCGCACGCGCTTCCCCGCTGAACAGGAGCCCAAACAGAACTTTAAACGGGGCTACGGAAAAGGGGAGGGCTTTTTCGGGGACAACCACCACTCACCTCGGTGCCCCCCATCCCAACTTGAATATAGAAACCGTCCCCAGCCAAATCCCACGTTCGGGCGAATAACTGTGAATTTTAAGCCCCTTTTCCTCTCAAGCTGGAAACGTGCAAAGTTGGGAAAAGGTGTTCATTTAGAGGCATCTCCACTTAGGGACGTCGTAGCACCTTAACTCAGGCGGCGTTGGAAAGGTCTGGTCCAGGGGAACACGGGGGTGTCAAGGTTGCCACGCGCACGCGCTTCCCCGCTGAACAGGAGCCCAAACAAAACTTTAAACGGGGCTACGGAAAAGGGGAGGGCTTTTTCGGGGACAACCACCACTCACCTCGGTGCCCCCCGTCCCAACTTGAACTTAGAAACCGTCCCCAGCGAAATCCCACGTTCGGGCGAATAACTGTGAATTTTAAGCCCCTTTTTCTCTCAAGCTGGAAACGTGCAAAGTTGGGAAAAGGTGTTCATTTAGAGGCATCTCCACTTAGGGACGTCGTAGCACCTTAACTCAGGCGGCGTTGGAAAGGTCTGGTCCAGGGGAACACGGGGGTGTCAAGGTTGCCACGCGCACGCGCATCTCCGCGACGCTGCGAGCGAAACAAATTTTCAAACGCGCACACCGAAATGGGGACACTTTTTTCGGGGACAAACACCACTCACCTCGGTGCCCCCCATCCCAACTTGAATATAGAAACCGTCCCCAGCCAAATCCCACGTTCGGGCGAATAACTGTGAATTTTAAGCCCCTTTTCCTCTCAAGCTGGAAACGTGCAAAGTTGGGAAAAGGTGTTCATTTAGAGGCATCTCCACTTAGGGACGTCGTAGCACCTTAACTCAGGCGGCGTTGGAAAGGTCTGGTCCAGGGGAACACGGGGGTGTCAAGGTTGCC
This sequence comes from Osmerus mordax, assembly GCF_038355195.1. Lineage (NCBI taxonomy): Eukaryota > Metazoa > Chordata > Actinopteri > Osmeriformes > Osmeridae > Osmerus > Osmerus mordax. Next base: position 24,521 of record NW_027120599.1, read on the forward strand.
ACGCGCACGCGCATCTCCGCGACGCTGCGAGCGAAACAAATTTTCAAACGCGCACACCGAAATGGGGACACTTTTTTCGGGGAAAATAACCACACACACCGCTGCCCCTTGCCCTCACTTGAAGAACAAAACCATCCCCAGCCAAATCACACGTTCGGGCGCCAAACGGTGCATTTGACACCCACAAAATACAAGTCAAACACACTCTCACACTGCAAAAGTTGGGAGCCCCGGGGAACAACACTACTCTCTCGGCCTCCCCGGGGAACAGAGCCCCCAGGGCGGCCAGCACACCTCCGGGGAGGACCCCCCCTGCACCACCTGATCACCGTGGGGCCCTGTTCACCCACTCTTAAGCACCCCCCCTGTGTTAAAACCAAAATAACCCCACTTTAAGAAGTACGTGCCCCTGGGCATCCCTTGCTTTGGGTGCCCGTGCCCCTGGGCGTCCCCCGTCTACAGTGCCCGTGCCCCTGGGCA
>NW_027120599.1:35000-37500 GCF_038355195.1 Osmerus mordax
AAGTTTGCCACGCGCACGCGCATCCCCGCTAAACAGGGGCCAAAACAAAACTTTAAACGGAGCTACCGAATTGGAAACCATCAATCCTGGGAAAATAACAACTCACACGTGTGCCCCTTATGCTAACTTGAATTTAGAAACCGTCCTCAACAAAATCCCACGTTCGGGCGCAAAACTGCACGTTTGAGGCCACATTTTCAATGATGCTGGAAACTTACATTCAAAGCTGGGAAAATGTGCTCATCTACAGGCATCCCCACTTAGGGACGTCGTAGCACCTTGACTCGGGTGGCGTTGGAAAGGTCTGGTCCAGGGGAACACGGGCGTGTCAAGGTTGCCACGCGCACGCGCATCCCCGCTAAACAGGAGCCCAAACAAAACTTTAAACGGGGCTACGGAAAAGGGGAGAGCTTTTTCGGGGACAAACACCACTCACGTCGGTGCCCCCTGTTCCAACTTGAATTTAGAAACCGTCCTCAACAAAATCCCACGTTCGGGTGAATAACTGTGAATTTTAAGGCACATGCCTCTCTGGGCTGGGAGAGTGCATTCAAATAGGAGAAATTGGCTTCATTTAGAGGCATCCCCACTTGGGGACGTCGTAGCACCTTAACTCAGGTGGCGTTAGAAAGGTCTGGTCCAGGGGAACACGGGCGTGTCATGTTTGCCACGCGCACGCGCATCCCCGCTGAACAGGAGCCCAAACAAAACTTTAAACGGGGCTACGGAAAAGGGGAGGGCTTTTTCGGGGACAACCACCACTCACCTCGGTTCCCCCCATCCCAACTTGAATTTAGAAACCGTCCCCAGCCAAATCCCACGTTCGGGGGCAAAACTGCTCGTTTGAGGCCACATTTTCAATGATACTGGAAACTTACATTCAAAGTTGGGAAAAGGTGTTCATTTACAGGCATCTCCACTTAGGGACGTCGTAGCACCTTAACTCAGGCGGCGTTAGAAAGGTCTGGTCCAGGGGAACACGGGCGTGTCAAGGTTGCCACGCGCACGCGCATCCCCGCTAAACAGGAGCCAAACAAAACTTTAAACGGGGCTACGGAAAAGGGGAGAGCTTTTTCGGGGACAAACACCACTCACGTCGGTGCCCCCTGTTCCAACTTGAATTTAGAAACCGTCCTCAACAAAATCCCACGTTCGGGTGAATAACTGTGAATTTTAAGGCACATGCCTCTCTGGGCTGGGAGAGTGCATTCAAATAGGAGAAATTGGCTTCATTTAGAGGCATCCCCACTTGGGGACGTCGTAGCACCTTAACTCAGGTGGCGTTAGAAAGGTCTGGTCCAGGGGAACACGGGCGTGTCATGTTTGCCACGCGCACGCGCATCCCCGCTGAACAGGAGCCCAAACAAAACTTTAAACGGGGCTACGGAAAAGGGGAGGGCTTTTTCGGGGACAACCACCACTCACCTCGGTTCCCCCCATCCCAACTTGAATTTAGAAACCGTCCCCAGCCAAAATCCCACGTTCGGGGGCAAAACTGCTCGTTTGAGGCCACATTTTCAATGATACTGGAAACTTACATTCAAAGTTGGGAAAAGGTGTTCATTTACAGGCATCTCCACTTAGGGACGTCGTAGCACCTTAACTCAGGCGGCGTTAGAAAGGTCTGGTCCAGGGGAACACGGGCGTGTCAAGGTTGCCACGCGCACGCGCATCCCCGCTAAACAGGAGCCCAAACAAAACTTTAAACGGGGCTACGGAAAAGGGGAGAGCTTTTTCGGGGACAAACACCACTCACGTCGGTGCCCCCTGTTCCAACTTGAATTTAGAAACCGTCCTCAACAAAATCCCACGTTCGGGTGAATAACTGTGAATTTTAAGGCACATGCCTCTCTGGGCTGGGAGAGTGCATTCAAATAGGAGAAATTGGCTTCATTTAGAGGCATCCCCACTTGGGGACGTCGTAGCACCTTAACTCAGGTGGCGTTAGAAAGGTCTGGTCCAGGGGAACACGGGCGTGTCATGTTTGCCACGCGCACGCGCATCCCCGTTGAACAGGAGCCCAAACAAAACTTTAAACGGGGCTACGGAAAAGGGGAGGGCTTTTTCGGGGACAACCACCACTCACCTCGGTGCCCCCCATCCCAACTTGAATTTAGAAACCGTCCCCAGCCAAATCCCACGTTCGGGGGCAAAACTGCACGTTTGAGGCCACATTTTCAATGATACTGGAAACTTACATTCAAAGTTGGGAAAAGGTGTTCATTTACAGGCATCCCCACTTGGGGACGTCGTAGCACCTTAACTCAGGCGGCGTTAGAAAGGTCTGGTCCAGGGGAACACGGGCGTGTCAAGGTTGCCACGCGCACGCGCTTCCCCGCTGAACAGGAGCCCAAACAAAACTTTAAACGGGGCTACGGAAAAGGGGAGGGCTTTTTCGGGGACAACCACCACTCACCTCGGTGCCCCCCATCCCAACTTGAACTTAGAAACCGTCCCCAGCGAAATCCCACGTTCGGGCGAATAACTGTGAATTTTAAGC
>NW_027120599.1:50000-51217 GCF_038355195.1 Osmerus mordax
TAGAGGCATCCCCACTTGGGGACGTCGTAGCACCTTAACTCAGGTGGCGTTAGAAAGGTCTGGTCCAGGGGAACACGGGCGTGTCATGTTTGCCACGCGCACGCGCATCCCGCTGAACAGGAGCCCAAACAAAACTTTAAACGGGGCTACGGAAAAGGGGAGGGCTTTTTCGGGGACAACCACCACTCACCTCGGTTCCCCCCATCCCAACTTGAATTTAGAAACCGTCCCCAGCCAAATCCCACGTTCGGGGGCAAAACTGCTCGTTTGAGGCCACATTTTCAATGATACTGGAAACTTACATTCAAAGTTGGGAAAAGGTGTTCATTTACAGGCATCTCCACTTAGGGACGTCGTAGCACCTTAACTCAGGCGGCGTTAGAAAGGTCTGGTCCAGGGGAACACGGGCGTGTCAAGGTTGCCACGCGCACGCGCATCCCGCTAAACAGGAGCCCAAACAAACTTTAAACGGGGCTACGGAAAAGGGGAGAGCTTTTTCGGGGACAAACACCACTCACGTCGGTGCCCCCTGTTCCAACTTGAATTTAGAAACCGTCCTCAACAAAATCCCACGTTCGGGTGAATAACTGTGAATTTTAAGGCACATGCCTCTCTGGGCTGGGAGAGTGCATTCAAATAGGAGAAATTGGCTTCATTTAGAGGCATCCCCACTTGGGGACGTCGTAGCACCTTAACTCAGGTGGCGTTAGAAAGGTCTGGTCCAGGGGAACACGGGCGTGTCATGTTTGCCACGCGCACGCGCATCCCGCTGAACAGGAGCCCAAACAAACTTTAAACGGGGCTACGGAAAAGGGGAGGGCTTTTTCGGGGACAACCACCACTCACCTCGGTTCCCCCATCCCAACTTGAATTTAGAAACCGTCCCCAGCCAAATCCACGTTCGGGGGCAAAACTGCTCGTTTGAGGCCACATTTTCAATGATACTGGAAACTTACATTCAAAGTTGGGAAAGGTGTTTCATTTACAGGCATCTCCACTTAGGGACGTCGTAGCACCTTAACTCAGGCGGCGTTAGAAAGGTCTGGTCCAGGGGAACACGGGCGTGTCAAGGTTGCCACGCGCACGCGCATCCCCGCTAAACAGGAGCCCAAACAAAACTTTAAACGGGGCTACGGAAAAGGGGAGAGCTTTTTTCGGGACAAACACCACTCACGTCGGTGCCCCCTGTTCCAACTTGAATTTAGAAACCGTCCTCA
>NW_027120600.1:0-2500 GCF_038355195.1 Osmerus mordax
CTGGGAGAGTGCATTCAAATAGGAGAAATTGGCTTCATTTAGAGGCATCCCCACTTGGGGACGTCGTAGCACCTTAACTCAGGTGGCGTTAGAAAGGTCTGGTCCAGGGGAACACGGGCGTGTCATGTTTGCCACGCGCACGCGCATCCCCGCTGAACAGGAGCCCAAACAAAACTTTAAACGGGGCTACGGAAAAGGGGAGGGCTTTTTCGGGGACAACCACCACTCACCTCGGTTCCCCCCATCCCAACTTGAATTTAGAAACCGTCCCCAGCCAAATCCCACGTTCGGGGGCAAAACTGCTCGTTTGAGGCCACATTTTCAATGATACTGGAAACTTACATTCAAAGTTGGGAAAAGGTGTTCATTTACAGCATCTCCACTTAGGGACGTCGTAGCACCTTAACTCAGGCGGCGTTAGAAAGGTCTGGTCCAGGGGAACACGGGCGTGTCAAGGTTGCCACGCGCACGCGCATCCCCGCTAAACAGGAGCCCAAACAAAACTTTAAACGGGGCTACGGAAAAGGGGAGAGCTTTTTCGGGGACAAACACCACTCACGTCGGTGCCCCCTGTTCCAACTTGAATTTAGAAACCGTCCTCAACAAAATCCCACGTTCGGGTGAATAACTGTGAATTTTAAGGCACATGCCTCTCTGGGCTGGGAGAGTGCATTCAAATAGGAGAAATTGGCTTCATTTAGAGGCATCCCCACTTGGGGACGTCGTAGCACCTTAACTCAGGTGGCGTTAGAAAGGTCTGGTCCAGGGGAACACGGGCGTGTCATGTTTGCCACGCGCACGCGCATCCCCGCTGAACAGGAGCCCAAACAAAACTTTAAACGGGGCTACGGAAAAGGGGAGGGCTTTTTCGGGGACAACCACCACTCACCTCGGTTCCCCCCATCCCAACTTGAATTTAGAAACCGTCCCCAGCCAAATCCCACGTTCGGGGGCAAAACTGCTCGTTTGAGGCCACATTTTCAATGATACTGGAAACTTACATTCAAAGTTGGGAAAAGGTGTTCATTTACAGGCATCTCCACTTAGGGACGTCGTAGCACCTTAACTCAGGCGGCGTTAGAAAGGTCTGGTCCAGGGGAACACGGGCGTGTCAAGGTTGCCACGCGCACGCGCATCCCCGCTAAACAGGAGCCCAAACAAAACTTTAAACGGGGCTACGGAAAAGGGGAGAGCTTTTTCGGGGACAAACACCACTCACGTCGGTGCCCCCTGTTCCAACTTGAATTTAGAAACCGTCCTCAACAAAATCCCACGTTCGGGTGAATAACTGTGAATTTTAAGGCACATGCCTCTCTGGGCTGGGAGAGTGCATTCAAATAGGAGAAATTGGCTTCATTTAGAGGCATCCCCACTTGGGGACGTCGTAGCACCTTAACTCAGGTGGCGTTAGAAAGGTCTGGTCCAGGGGAACACGGGCGTGTCATGTTTGCCACGCGCACGCGCATCCCCGTTGAACAGGAGCCCAAACAAAACTTTAAACGGGGCTACGGAAAAGGGGAGGGCTTTTTCGGGGACAACCACCACTCACCTCGGTGCCCCCCATCCCAACTTGAATTTAGAAACCGTCCCCAGCCAAATCCCACGTTCGGGGGCAAAACTGCACGTTTGAGGCCACATTTTCAATGATACTGGAAACTTACATTCAAAGTTGGGAAAAGGTGTTCATTTACAGGCATCCCCACTTGGGGACGTCGTAGCACCTTAACTCAGGCGGCGTTAGAAAGGTCTGGTCCAGGGGAACACGGGCGTGTCAAGGTTGCCACGCGCACGCGCTTCCCCGCTGAACAGGAGCCCAAACAAAACTTTAAACGGGGCTACGGAAAAGGGGAGGGCTTTTTCGGGGACAACCACCACTCACCTCGGTGCCCCCCCATCCCAACTTGAACTTAGAAACCGTCCCCAGCGAAATCCCACGTTCGGGCGAATAACTGTGAATTTTAAGCCCCTTTTCCTCTCAAGCTGGAAACGTGCAAAGTTGGGAAAAGGTGTTCATTTACAGGCATCTCCACTTAGGGACGTCGTAGCACCTTAACTCAGGCGGCGTTAGAAAGGTCTGGTCCAGGGGAACACGGGCGTGTCAAGGTTGCCACGCGCACGCGCATCCCGCTGAACAGGAGCCCAAACAAAACTTTAAACGGGGCTACGGAAAAGGGGAGGGCTTTTTCGGGGACAACCACCACTCACCTCGGTGCCCCCCATCCCAACTTGAATATAGAAACCGTCCCCAGCCAAATCCCACGTTCGGGGGCAAAACTGCTCGTTTGAGGCCACATTTTCAATGATACTGGAAACTTACATTCAAAGTTGGGAAAATGTGCTCATCTACAGGCATCCCCACTTGGGGACGTCGTAGCACCTTGACTCAGGCGGCGTTAGAAAGGTCTGGACCAGGGGAACACGGGGGTGTCAAGTTTGCCACGCGCACGCGCTTCCCCGCTGAACAGGAGCCCAAACAGAACTTTAAACGGGGCTACGGAAA
>NW_027120600.1:12500-17500 GCF_038355195.1 Osmerus mordax
GGGCATGATTCTGGGGCGCCCCAGAGCCAAGTAGGCGCCTGGAGGAAAGGAAAAAAAAACTTTAACTTTTTTTTGACCACCAGGGGTGGGGGGGTCTCATGCCCCATCGGGTGCCCGCCCCGAGTGCCTCTCAGGCGGATACATTTTCACCCGTGTGCGGGAGACACATATGGTGCATGGTCCGTGTATACACCATATGTGTAGTATGGGCAAAACCACTGTAAAGTCATACTGCCATTGACTTCCATTCATTTTCCCAGGATGACTTATATACTCTATGGTAGCTGTCTGGTGGACTGGGGGCCGCGACAATGTTACGCTTGTAAGTCAGAAGCTGGGAAATGCACTGCGAAGCTGGGAAAACCGTTTTTCGAGCTCATTTTCGGTTCCGCCCAACGGATTTTGATCAAAATAGGCTCATTCGAAAGGTATTAACCGGGGGCACACGGAAAACCGGGACTAATAACGCGCACGTGCGCGTGCGCGAAACGGGAAGCAAAAGAAAACTTCAATCGGAGCTACAACCGTGAACCGTCGCAGATAGGGCGGAAATTTCAACGCACGTCGCTGCGTCTCACTCCAACTTAAATAACAAAACTGTCCCCAGCGAAATCGGTTGGATAAAACGGAAACGGGAAGCGAAAGAAAACGTTAAACGTCAACACCGAAATGGCTATCGTCAATTCCAATGTGAAAACAACTCGCACGTATGTGTCTTACTCTAAAGCAGTGTATAAAACTATCCCCAGCCAAATCAGAGCTACGCAACGAAAACGGGAAGCGAAACAAAACTTTAAACGGAGCTACCGAATTGGAAATCATCAATCCTGGGAAAATAACAACTCACACGTGTGCCCCTTATTCTAACTTGAATTTAGAAACCGTCCTCAACAAAATCCCACGTTCGGGTGAATAACTGTGAATTTTAAGGCACATGCCTCTCTGGGCTGGGAGAGTGCATTCAAATAGGAGAAATTGGCTTCATTTAGAGGCATCTCCACTTAGGGACGTCGTAGCACCTTAACTCGGGTGGCGTTGGAAAGGTCTGGTCCAGGGGAACACGGGCGTGTCAAGTTTGCCACGCGCACGCGCATCCCCGCTAAACAGGGGCCAAAACAAAACTTTAAACGGAGCTACCGAATTGGAAACCATCAATCCTGGGAAAATAACAACTCACACGTGTGCCCCTTATGCTAACTTGAATTTAGAAACCGTCCTCAACAAAATCCCACGTTCGGGCGCAAAACTGCACGTTTGAGGCCACATTTTCAATGATGCTGGAAACTTACATTCAAAGCTGGGAAAATGTGCTCATCTACAGGCATCCCCACTTAGGGACGTCGTAGCACCTTGACTCGGGTGGCGTTGGAAAGGTCTGGTCCAGGGGAACACGGGCGTGTCAAGTTTGCCACGCGCACGCGCATCCCCGCTAAACAGGGGCCAAAACAAAACTTTAAACGGAGCTACCGAATTGGAAACCATCAATCCTGGGAAAATAACAACTCACACGTGTGCCCCTTATGCTAACTTGAATTTAGAAACCGTCCTCAACAAAATCCCACGTTCGGGCGCAAAACTGCACGTTTGAGGCCACATTTTCAATGATGCTGGAAACTTACATTCAAAGCTGGGAAAATGTGCTCATCTACAGGCATCCCCACTTAGGGACGTCGTAGCACCTTGACTCGGGTGGCGTTGGAAAGGTCTGGTCCAGGGGAACACGGGCGTGTCAAGGTTGCCACGCGCACGCGCATCCCCGCTAAACAGGAGCCCAAACAAAACTTTAAACGGGGCTACGGAAAAGGGGAGAGCTTTTTCGGGGACAAACACCACTCACGTCGGTGCCCCCTGTTCCAACTTGAATTTAGAAACCGTCCTCAACAAAATCCCACGTTCGGGTGAATAACTGTGAATTTTAAGGCACATGCCTCTCTGGGCTGGGAGAGTGCATTCAAATAGGAGAAATTGGCTTCATTTAGAGGCATCCCCACTTGGGGACGTCGTAGCACCTTAACTCAGGTGGCGTTAGAAAGGTCTGGTCCAGGGGAACACGGGCGTGTCATGTTTGCCACGCGCACGCGCATCCCCGCTGAACAGGAGCCCAAACAAAACTTTAAACGGGGCTACGGAAAAGGGGAGGGCTTTTTCGGGGACAACCACCACTCACCTCGGTTCCCCCCATCCCAACTTGAATTTAGAAACCGTCCCCAGCCAAATCCCACGTTCGGGGGCAAAACTGCTCGTTTGAGGCCACATTTTCAATGATACTGGAAACTTACATTCAAAGTTGGGAAAAGGTGTTCATTTACAGGCATCTCCACTTAGGGACGTCGTAGCACCTTAACTCAGGCGGCGTTAGAAAGGTCTGGTCCAGGGGAACACGGGCGTGTCAAGGTTGCCACGCGCACGCGCATCCCCGCTAAACAGGAGCCCAAACAAAACTTTAAACGGGGCTACGGAAAAGGGGAGAGCTTTTTCGGGGACAAACACCACTCACGTCGGTGCCCCCTGTTCCAACTTGAATTTAGAAACCGTCCTCAACAAAATCCCACGTTCGGGTGAATAACTGTGAATTTTAAGGCACATGCCTCTCTGGGCTGGGAGAGTGCATTCAAATAGGAGAAATTGGCTTCATTTAGAGGCATCCCCACTTGGGGACGTCGTAGCACCTTAACTCAGGTGGCGTTAGAAAGGTCTGGTCCAGGGGAACACGGGCGTGTCATGTTTGCCACGCGCACGCGCATCCCCGCTGAACAGGAGCCCAAACAAAACTTTAAACGGGGCTACGGAAAAGGGGAGGGCTTTTTCGGGGACAACCACCACTCACCTCGGTTCCCCCCATCCCAACTTGAATTTAGAAACCGTCCCCAGCCAAATCCCACGTTCGGGGGCAAAACTGCTCGTTTGAGGCCACATTTTCAATGATACTGGAAACTTACATTCAAAGTTGGGAAAAGGTGTTCATTTACAGGCATCTCCACTTAGGGACGTCGTAGCACCTTAACTCAGGCGGCGTTAGAAAGGTCTGGTCCAGGGGAACACGGGCGTGTCAAGGTTGCCACGCGCACGCGCATCCCCGCTAAACAGGAGCCCAAACAAAACTTTAAACGGGGCTACGGAAAAGGGGAGAGCTTTTTCGGGGACAAACACCACTCACGTCGGTGCCCCCTGTTCCAACTTGAATTTAGAAACCGTCCTCAACAAAATCCCACGTTCGGGTGAATAACTGTGAATTTTAAGGCACATGCCTCTCTGGGCTGGGAGAGTGCATTCAAATAGGAGAAATTGGCTTCATTTAGAGGCATCCCCACTTGGGGACGTCGTAGCACCTTAACTCAGGTGGCGTTAGAAAGGTCTGGTCCAGGGGAACACGGGCGTGTCATGTTTGCCACGCGCACGCGCATCCCCGTTGAACAGGAGCCCAAACAAAACTTTAAACGGGGCTACGGAAAAGGGGAGGGCTTTTTCGGGGACAACCACCACTCACCTCGGTGCCCCCCATCCCAACTTGAATTTAGAAACCGTCCCCAGCCAAATCCCACGTTCGGGGGCAAAACTGCACGTTTGAGGCCACATTTTCAATGATACTGGAAACTTACATTCAAAGTTGGGAAAAGGTGTTCATTTACAGGCATCCCCACTTGGGGACGTCGTAGCACCTTAACTCAGGCGGCGTTAGAAAGGTCTGGTCCAGGGGAACACGGGCGTGTCAAGGTTGCCACGCGCACGCGCTTCCCCGCTGAACAGGAGCCCAAACAAAACTTTAAACGGGGCTACGGAAAAGGGGAGGGCTTTTTCGGGGACAACCACCACTCACCTCGGTGCCCCCCATCCCAACTTGAACTTAGAAACCGTCCCCAGCGAAATCCCACGTTCGGGCGAATAACTGTGAATTTTAAGCCCCTTTTCCTCTCAAGCTGGAAACGTGCAAAGTTGGGAAAAGGTGTTCATTTACAGGCATCTCCACTTAGGGACGTCGTAGCACCTTAACTCAGGCGGCGTTAGAAAGGTCTGGTCCAGGGGAACACGGGCGTGTCAAGGTTGCCACGCGCACGCGCATCCCCGCTGAACAGGAGCCCAAACAAAACTTTAAACGGGGCTACGGAAAAGGGGAGGGCTTTTTCGGGGACAACCACCACTCACCTCGGTGCCCCCCATCCCAACTTGAATATAGAAACCGTCCCCAGCCAAATCCCACGTTCGGGGGCAAAACTGCTCGTTTGAGGCCACATTTTCAATGATACTGGAAACTTACATTCAAAGTTGGGAAAATGTGCTCATCTACAGGCATCCCCACTTGGGGACGTCGTAGCACCTTGACTCAGGCGGCGTTAGAAAGGTCTGGACCAGGGGAACACGGGGGTGTCAAGTTTGCCACGCGCACGCGCTTCCCCGCTGAACAGGAGCCCAAACAGAACTTTAAACGGGGCTACGGAAAAGGGGAGGGCTTTTTCGGGGACAACCACCACTCACCTCGGTGCCCCCCATCCCAACTTGAATATAGAAACCGTCCCCAGCCAAATCCCACGTTCGGGCGAATAACTGTGAATTTTAAGCCCCTTTTCCTCTCAAGCTGGAAACGTGCAAAGTTGGGAAAAGGTGTTCATTTAGAGGCATCTCCACTTAGGGACGTCGTAGCACCTTAACTCAGGCGGCGTTGGAAAGGTCTGGTCCAGGGGAACACGGGGGTGTCAAGGTTGCCACGCGCACGCGCTTCCCCGCTGAACAGGAGCCCAAACAAAACTTTAAACGGGGCTACGGAAAAGGGGAGGGCTTTTTCGGGGACAACCACCACTCACCTCGGTGCCCCCCGTCCCAACTTGAACTTAGAAACCGTCCCCAGCGAAATCCCACGTTCGGGCGAATAACTGTGAATTTTAAGCCCCTTTTTCTCTCAAGCTGGAAACGTGCAAAGTTGGGAAAAGGTGTTCATTTAGAGGCATCTCCACTTAGGGACGTCGTAGCACCTTAACTCAGGCGGCGTTGGAAAGGTCTGGTCC
>NW_027120600.1:27500-32500 GCF_038355195.1 Osmerus mordax
CTGCGTCTCACTCCAACTTAAATAACAAAACTGTCCCCAGCGAAATCGGTTGGATAAAACGGAAACGGGAAGCGAAAGAAAACGTTAAACGTCAACACCGAAATGGCTATCGTCAATTCCAATGTGAAAACAACTCGCACGTATGTGTCTTACTCTAAAGCAGTGTATAAAACTATCCCCAGCCAAATCAGAGCTACGCAACGAAAACGGGAAGCGAAACAAAACTTTAAACGGAGCTACCGAATTGGAAATCATCAATCCTGGGAAAATAACAACTCACACGTGTGCCCCTTATTCTAACTTGAATTTAGAAACCGTCCTCAACAAAATCCCACGTTCGGGTGAATAACTGTGAATTTTAAGGCACATGCCTCTCTGGGCTGGGAGAGTGCATTCAAATAGGAGAAATTGGCTTCATTTAGAGGCATCTCCACTTAGGGACGTCGTAGCACCTTAACTCGGGTGGCGTTGGAAAGGTCTGGTCCAGGGGAACACGGGCGTGTCAAGTTTGCCACGCGCACGCGCATCCCCGCTAAACAGGGGCCAAAACAAAACTTTAAACGGAGCTACCGAATTGGAAACCATCAATCCTGGGAAAATAACAACTCACACGTGTGCCCCTTATGCTAACTTGAATTTAGAAACCGTCCTCAACAAAATCCCACGTTCGGGCGCAAAACTGCACGTTTGAGGCCACATTTTCAATGATGCTGGAAACTTACATTCAAAGCTGGGAAAATGTGCTCATCTACAGGCATCCCCACTTAGGGACGTCGTAGCACCTTGACTCGGGTGGCGTTGGAAAGGTCTGGTCCAGGGGAACACGGGCGTGTCAAGTTTGCCACGCGCACGCGCATCCCCGCTAAACAGGGGCCAAAACAAAACTTTAAACGGAGCTACCGAATTGGAAACCATCAATCCTGGGAAAATAACAACTCACACGTGTGCCCCTTATGCTAACTTGAATTTAGAAACCGTCCTCAACAAAATCCCACGTTCGGGCGCAAAACTGCACGTTTGAGGCCACATTTTCAATGATGCTGGAAACTTACATTCAAAGCTGGGAAAATGTGCTCATCTACAGGCATCCCCACTTAGGGACGTCGTAGCACCTTGACTCGGGTGGCGTTGGAAAGGTCTGGTCCAGGGGAACACGGGCGTGTCAAGGTTGCCACGCGCACGCGCATCCCCGCTAAACAGGAGCCCAAACAAAACTTTAAACGGGGCTACGGAAAAGGGGAGAGCTTTTTCGGGGACAAACACCACTCACGTCGGTGCCCCCTGTTCCAACTTGAATTTAGAAACCGTCCTCAACAAAATCCCACGTTCGGGTGAATAACTGTGAATTTTAAGGCACATGCCTCTCTGGGCTGGGAGAGTGCATTCAAATAGGAGAAATTGGCTTCATTTAGAGGCATCCCCACTTGGGGACGTCGTAGCACCTTAACTCAGGTGGCGTTAGAAAGGTCTGGTCCAGGGGAACACGGGCGTGTCATGTTTGCCACGCGCACGCGCATCCCCGCTGAACAGGAGCCCAAACAAAACTTTAAACGGGGCTACGGAAAAGGGGAGGGCTTTTTCGGGGACAACCACCACTCACCTCGGTTCCCCCCATCCCAACTTGAATTTAGAAACCGTCCCCAGCCAAATCCCACGTTCGGGGGCAAAACTGCTCGTTTGAGGCCACATTTTCAATGATACTGGAAACTTACATTCAAAGTTGGGAAAAGGTGTTCATTTACAGGCATCTCCACTTAGGGACGTCGTAGCACCTTAACTCAGGCGGCGTTAGAAAGGTCTGGTCCAGGGGAACACGGGCGTGTCAAGGTTGCCACGCGCACGCGCATCCCCGCTAAACAGGAGCCCAAACAAAACTTTAAACGGGGCTACGGAAAAGGGGAGAGCTTTTTCGGGGACAAACACCACTCACGTCGGTGCCCCCTGTTCCAACTTGAATTTAGAAACCGTCCTCAACAAAATCCCACGTTCGGGTGAATAACTGTGAATTTTAAGGCACATGCCTCTCTGGGCTGGGAGAGTGCATTCAAATAGGAGAAATTGGCTTCATTTAGAGGCATCCCCACTTGGGGACGTCGTAGCACCTTAACTCAGGTGGCGTTAGAAAGGTCTGGTCCAGGGGAACACGGGCGTGTCATGTTTGCCACGCGCACGCGCATCCCCGCTGAACAGGAGCCCAAACAAAACTTTAAACGGGGCTACGGAAAAGGGGAGGGCTTTTTCGGGGACAACCACCACTCACCTCGGTTCCCCCCATCCCAACTTGAATTTAGAAACCGTCCCCAGCCAAATCCCACGTTCGGGGGCAAAACTGCTCGTTTGAGGCCACATTTTCAATGATACTGGAAACTTACATTCAAAGTTGGGAAAAGGTGTTCATTTACAGGCATCTCCACTTAGGGACGTCGTAGCACCTTAACTCAGGCGGCGTTAGAAAGGTCTGGTCCAGGGGAACACGGGCGTGTCAAGGTTGCCACGCGCACGCGCATCCCCGCTAAACAGGAGCCCAAACAAAACTTTAAACGGGGCTACGGAAAAGGGGAGAGCTTTTTCGGGGACAAACACCACTCACGTCGGTGCCCCCTGTTCCAACTTGAATTTAGAAACCGTCCTCAACAAAATCCCACGTTCGGGTGAATAACTGTGAATTTTAAGGCACATGCCTCTCTGGGCTGGGAGAGTGCATTCAAATAGGAGAAATTGGCTTCATTTAGAGGCATCCCCACTTGGGGACGTCGTAGCACCTTAACTCAGGTGGCGTTAGAAAGGTCTGGTCCAGGGGAACACGGGCGTGTCATGTTTGCCACGCGCACGCGCATCCCCGTTGAACAGGAGCCCAAACAAAACTTTAAACGGGGCTACGGAAAAGGGGAGGGCTTTTTCGGGGACAACCACCACTCACCTCGGTGCCCCCCATCCCAACTTGAATTTAGAAACCGTCCCCAGCCAAATCCCACGTTCGGGGGCAAAACTGCACGTTTGAGGCCACATTTTCAATGATACTGGAAACTTACATTCAAAGTTGGGAAAAGGTGTTCATTTACAGGCATCCCCACTTGGGGACGTCGTAGCACCTTAACTCAGGCGGCGTTAGAAAGGTCTGGTCCAGGGGAACACGGGCGTGTCAAGGTTGCCACGCGCACGCGCTTCCCCGCTGAACAGGAGCCCAAACAAAACTTTAAACGGGGCTACGGAAAAGGGGAGGGCTTTTTCGGGGACAACCACCACTCACCTCGGTGCCCCCCATCCCAACTTGAACTTAGAAACCGTCCCCAGCGAAATCCCACGTTCGGGCGAATAACTGTGAATTTTAAGCCCCTTTTCCTCTCAAGCTGGAAACGTGCAAAGTTGGGAAAAGGTGTTCATTTACAGGCATCTCCACTTAGGGACGTCGTAGCACCTTAACTCAGGCGGCGTTAGAAAGGTCTGGTCCAGGGGAACACGGGCGTGTCAAGGTTGCCACGCGCACGCGCATCCCCGCTGAACAGGAGCCCAAACAAAACTTTAAACGGGGCTACGGAAAAGGGGAGGGCTTTTTCGGGGACAACCACCACTCACCTCGGTGCCCCCCATCCCAACTTGAATATAGAAACCGTCCCCAGCCAAATCCCACGTTCGGGGGCAAAACTGCTCGTTTGAGGCCACATTTTCAATGATACTGGAAACTTACATTCAAAGTTGGGAAAATGTGCTCATCTACAGGCATCCCCACTTGGGGACGTCGTAGCACCTTGACTCAGGCGGCGTTAGAAAGGTCTGGACCAGGGGAACACGGGGGTGTCAAGTTTGCCACGCGCACGCGCTTCCCCGCTGAACAGGAGCCCAAACAGAACTTTAAACGGGGCTACGGAAAAGGGGAGGGCTTTTTCGGGGACAACCACCACTCACCTCGGTGCCCCCCATCCCAACTTGAATATAGAAACCGTCCCCAGCCAAATCCCACGTTCGGGCGAATAACTGTGAATTTTAAGCCCCTTTTCCTCTCAAGCTGGAAACGTGCAAAGTTGGGAAAAGGTGTTCATTTAGAGGCATCTCCACTTAGGGACGTCGTAGCACCTTAA
This sequence comes from Osmerus mordax, assembly GCF_038355195.1. Lineage (NCBI taxonomy): Eukaryota > Metazoa > Chordata > Actinopteri > Osmeriformes > Osmeridae > Osmerus > Osmerus mordax. The sequence continues at coordinate 31,580 of NW_027120600.1, forward strand.
CTCAGGCGGCGTTGGAAAGGTCTGGTCCAGGGGAACACGGGGGTGTCAAGGTTGCCACGCGCACGCGCTTCCCCGCTGAACAGGAGCCCAAACAAAACTTTAAACGGGGCTACGGAAAAGGGGAGGGCTTTTTCGGGGACAACCACCACTCACCTCGGTGCCCCCCGTCCCAACTTGAACTTAGAAACCGTCCCCAGCGAAATCCCACGTTCGGGCGAATAACTGTGAATTTTAAGCCCCTTTTTCTCTCAAGCTGGAAACGTGCAAAGTTGGGAAAAGGTGTTCATTTAGAGGCATCTCCACTTAGGGACGTCGTAGCACCTTAACTCAGGCGGCGTTGGAAAGGTCTGGTCCAGGGGAACACGGGGGTGTCAAGGTTGCCACGCGCACGCGCATCTCCGCGACGCTGCGAGCGAAACAAATTTTCAAACGCGCACACCGAAATGGGGACACTTTTTTCGGGGACAAACACCACTCACCTCGGTGCCCCCCATCCCAACTTGAATATAGAAACCGTCCCCAGCCAAATCCCACGTTCGGGCGAATAACTGTGAATTTTAAGCCCCTTTTCCTCTCAAGCTGGAAACGTGCAAAGTTGGGAAAAGGTGTTCATTTAGAGGCATCTCCACTTAGGGACGTCGTAGCACCTTAACTCAGGCGGCGTTGGAAAGGTCTGGTCCAGGGGAACACGGGGGTGTCAAGGTTGCCACGCGCACGCGCATCTCCGCGACGCTGCGAGCGAAACAAATTTTCAAACGCGCACACCGAAATGGGGACACTTTTTTCGGGGAAAATAACCACACACACCGCTGCCCCTTGCCCTCACTTGAAGAACAAAACCATCCCCAGCCAAATCACACGTTCGGGCGCCAAACGGTGCATTTGACACCCACAAAATACAAGTCAAACACACTCTCACAC
>NW_027120600.1:42500-45000 GCF_038355195.1 Osmerus mordax
TACCGAATTGGAAACCATCAATCCTGGGAAAATAACAACTCACACGTGTGCCCCTTATGCTAACTTGAATTTAGAAACCGTCCTCAACAAAATCCCACGTTCGGGCGCAAAACTGCACGTTTGAGGCCACATTTTCAATGATGCTGGAAACTTACATTCAAAGCTGGGAAAATGTGCTCATCTACAGGCATCCCCACTTAGGGACGTCGTAGCACCTTGACTCGGGTGGCGTTGGAAAGGTCTGGTCCAGGGGAACACGGGCGTGTCAAGTTTGCCACGCGCACGCGCATCCCCGCTAAACAGGGGCCAAAACAAAACTTTAAACGGAGCTACCGAATTGGAAACCATCAATCCTGGGAAAATAACAACTCACACGTGTGCCCCTTATGCTAACTTGAATTTAGAAACCGTCCTCAACAAAATCCCACGTTCGGGCGCAAAACTGCACGTTTGAGGCCACATTTTCAATGATGCTGGAAACTTACATTCAAAGCTGGGAAAATGTGCTCATCTACAGGCATCCCCACTTAGGGACGTCGTAGCACCTTGACTCGGGTGGCGTTGGAAAGGTCTGGTCCAGGGGAACACGGGCGTGTCAAGGTTGCCACGCGCACGCGCATCCCCGCTAAACAGGAGCCCAAACAAAACTTTAAACGGGGCTACGGAAAAGGGGAGAGCTTTTTCGGGGACAAACACCACTCACGTCGGTGCCCCCTGTTCCAACTTGAATTTAGAAACCGTCCTCAACAAAATCCCACGTTCGGGTGAATAACTGTGAATTTTAAGGCACATGCCTCTCTGGGCTGGGAGAGTGCATTCAAATAGGAGAAATTGGCTTCATTTAGAGGCATCCCCACTTGGGGACGTCGTAGCACCTTAACTCAGGTGGCGTTAGAAAGGTCTGGTCCAGGGGAACACGGGCGTGTCATGTTTGCCACGCGCACGCGCATCCCCGCTGAACAGGAGCCCAAACAAAACTTTAAACGGGGCTACGGAAAAGGGGAGGGCTTTTTCGGGGACAACCACCACTCACCTCGGTTCCCCCCATCCCAACTTGAATTTAGAAACCGTCCCCAGCCAAATCCCACGTTCGGGGGCAAAACTGCTCGTTTGAGGCCACATTTTCAATGATACTGGAAACTTACATTCAAAGTTGGGAAAAGGTGTTCATTTACAGGCATCTCCACTTAGGGACGTCGTAGCACCTTAACTCAGGCGGCGTTAGAAAGGTCTGGTCCAGGGGAACACGGGCGTGTCAAGGTTGCCACGCGCACGCGCATCCCCGCTAAACAGGAGCCCAAACAAAACTTTAAACGGGGCTACGGAAAAGGGGAGAGCTTTTTCGGGGACAAACACCACTCACGTCGGTGCCCCCTGTTCCAACTTGAATTTAGAAACCGTCCTCAACAAAATCCCACGTTCGGGTGAATAACTGTGAATTTTAAGGCACATGCCTCTCTGGGCTGGGAGAGTGCATTCAAATAGGAGAAATTGGCTTCATTTAGAGGCATCCCCACTTGGGGACGTCGTAGCACCTTAACTCAGGTGGCGTTAGAAAGGTCTGGTCCAGGGGAACACGGGCGTGTCATGTTTGCCACGCGCACGCGCATCCCCGCTGAACAGGAGCCCAAACAAAACTTTAAACGGGGCTACGGAAAAGGGGAGGGCTTTTTCGGGGACAACCACCACTCACCTCGGTTCCCCCCATCCCAACTTGAATTTAGAAACCGTCCCCAGCCAAATCCCACGTTCGGGGGCAAAACTGCTCGTTTGAGGCCACATTTTCAATGATACTGGAAACTTACATTCAAAGTTGGGAAAAGGTGTTCATTTACAGGCATCTCCACTTAGGGACGTCGTAGCACCTTAACTCAGGCGGCGTTAGAAAGGTCTGGTCCAGGGGAACACGGGCGTGTCAAGGTTGCCACGCGCACGCGCATCCCCGCTAAACAGGAGCCCAAACAAAACTTTAAACGGGGCTACGGAAAAGGGGAGAGCTTTTTCGGGGACAAACACCACTCACGTCGGTGCCCCCTGTTCCAACTTGAATTTAGAAACCGTCCTCAACAAAATCCCACGTTCGGGTGAATAACTGTGAATTTTAAGGCACATGCCTCTCTGGGCTGGGAGAGTGCATTCAAATAGGAGAAATTGGCTTCATTTAGAGGCATCCCCACTTGGGGACGTCGTAGCACCTTAACTCAGGTGGCGTTAGAAAGGTCTGGTCCAGGGGAACACGGGCGTGTCATGTTTGCCACGCGCACGCGCATCCCCGTTGAACAGGAGCCCAAACAAAACTTTAAACGGGGCTACGGAAAAGGGGAGGGCTTTTTCGGGGACAACCACCACTCACCTCGGTGCCCCCCATCCCAACTTGAATTTAGAAACCGTCCCCAGCCAAATCCCACGTTCGGGGGCAAAACTGCACGTTTGAGGCCACATTTTCAATGATACTGGAAACTTACATTCAAAGTTGGGAAAAGGTGTTCATTTACAGGCA